>NC_073386.1:29479786-29772286 GCF_028641065.1 Leucoraja erinaceus
CTTTTTAATGTTTCATGCTTGGCTGCTCCTCTATACACATTTCCCTGTCTGTGTCAAAGTCTGGATCTTTCTTTGCCAGCTTCTGATTTTTTTCTAATCCACAGGCGTACTGCTGTTTCAAGCAAATTTATAATCCTGTTCCTTTGATTTAATATAATCTTTAACTTGTCTTGTCAGCCACTGCTGAACCAGTTTTCTTCTGGGTTTTTGTCTCTTCAAGGGATAAATCTGTGTTGCAAACAATGTTTCTTAAATGTTTGTCATTGTTTGTTTATCATCTTAACTTTAAATATAGCTTTCCATCTACCTTTTTAGTATCCTTTGTTTAGATTTACTACACTGGCTTCAAAGTATGGTAAATCATTTTTAATTGTTATTCTATCATATAATGATTATACCGCAAAAGGTCCCTTAGCAAAGGCATTATTTCTCATTGCATAAAAACCTGTTGGCTGTTTGGTTCATGGACCGATTGATTTATAAACCATCCCTTATCCACTACATGAAGTTGTCTTTCACACTGTTGCTGTCAATTTTGGTTGTCTGGTCTGCAGTCCCCTATAATGACTATATCATGCACCAACATGAAATAACCTTCCTTGCTATTTACAACAGCAATTTTCATATCTTGTGCAAACGTACTTATCATAACTTATGTTTTCACATCAAAGCTGTTAATGTATGTCACAAATGTCAGGAGTCCCAGGGCCGATGCTTGTGGTACACTACTGGTCACATACTTTAAACCAGAAAAGCAATTATCAACCACCACACTCTGCCTCCTATTATCAAACTAATCTGCCAACCTGCTCTGGATGCCATAGGCTCGGACATTCTGTACCAGCCAACCATATGGGACCCCTACAGGCCTACAGGAGCGGGGATGCAGGCCTCTACAGGCAGGCCAGGTACAAGCTGAAAAGAGGAATCAGAGCTGCCAAGGGAAGGTACTCTGAGAAGTTGAGGTGCAAGTTCTCAGCTAATAACTCTTCTTCAGTTTGGAAGGGCTTGTAAGAAATCACCAGCTACAAGAGGAAAATCTCCCGATCCTTGGACAATCGTTAGCCGATCAACGACCTGAACAAGTTCTATTGTGGGTTTGATAAACAGAAACATAACCCTGGTACCCCCTCACCACTTCACACCTACTCACAGCCTAACTCCAGTCTGCAAAGATTGGACCCTTCCGCACCCGCTCCTCCCCAACCAACACCACATCTACGTACAGCCTCACTCCAGTTTGCAAAGACTGGGCCCTTTCCTGCCCACCCCTCTCCAATCACCACTTACCACACACTTACAGCCTGACTCCAGTCTGCAAAGATTGGACCCTTCCGCACCCGCTCCTCCCCAACCAACACCACATCTACGTACAGCCTCACTCCAGTTTGCAAAGACTGGGCCCTTTCCTGCCCACCCCTCTCCAATCACCACTTACCACACACTTACAGCCTGACTCCAGTATGTAAAGACTGGGTCCTCGTCCACTACCCACCCCCTCCTTGCTGCCCAACATCAGTCTGGTCACTTCTCCATCACCAACAATTGAAATTGAGGATTTCCGCAGTCTGAAGAAGGGTCTCGACCCGAAACGTCACCTTTTCCTTCACTCCACAGATGCTGCCTGACCCGCTGAGTTTCTCCAGCATTTTTGTCTACCATAGAAATGGAGGAGGTGGAGAGGCTGTTCAGAAGACAGAAAAGCCGGAAATCTCCAGGACCAGACAATGTTTCCCCCTCTACTCTCAAGCTCTGTGCCGAACAACTGGCACCAGTCTACACAGACATTTTCAACCAGTCCCTGCAAACCTGTACTGTCCCTGCCTGCTTCAAAGTCTCCACTATTGTACCCAAAAAGACAAGGATTACTTAATGACTACAGGCCTGTCGCACTGACCTCTGTAGTCATTAAGATGCTTGAAAGGGTTGTGCTGGCCCAGCTGAAAAATATCACAAACTGGAGCCTCTGCAGTTTGCATACTGGGCCAATAGAGTAGATGACATAGTCAACCTAGTCAGCCTGCACTTCATCCTCCAGCACCTAGACCTCCAGAGGAGCTATCCAAGGATTTTGTTTGTGGATTTTAGCTCTGCATTCAACACCCACCTGGGCTACTACACTCCAAACTTTCCCAGTTGACTGTGCCTGACTCCCTCTGTCGGTGGATCATCAACTTCCTGACAGACAGGCAGTAGCATGTGAGGGTGGGAAAGCACGTCTCGGACAAGCAGACCATCTGCATAGGAGCACCGCAAGGCTGCGTACTCTCCCGTCTCCTTTCCTCTCTCTACACCAACAACTGCACCTCCACAGACTCCCCTGTCAACCTTCCGAAGTTTGCATATGACACAACCCTGTTTGGACTGATCCAGGATGGGGAGAATCTGCCTACAGATAGGAAGTGACACAGCTGGTGTCCTGGTGCCTTCGTAGCAACCTGGAGCTCAATGCTCTTGAGACAGTGGAATTGATTGTAGAGTTTAGGAGAGCTCCCCTTCCCCTACTCACCATCAACAACATCACAGTCACATCTGTGGAGCCTTTTAAGTTCCTTGGAAATATAATCACCAAGGATCTTAAATGGGGAGGCCACCATCGACTCCACAGTCAAAGGGGCCCAACAGAGGATGTACTTCCTGCAGCAGCTGAGGAAACACAATCTACCACAGGCAATGATGGTCCAATTATATACTGCCATCGTAGTCTGTCCTCACCGTTTGCATCATGGTCTGGTTTGGCTCAGCCACCAAGCACGAGAGCCGGAGGCTGCAGCGAATCGTTTGATCAGCTGAGAAGGTTGTTGACTGCAACCTTCCCTCCATTGACGAACTATACACTGCAAGGGCCAGGAAGCAAGAGGGTAAGATCATCTCTGACCCCTCTTAACCTGGCTACAAACTCTGTGAATCACTTCCCTCTGGAAGGCGACTCCGGACAGTCAAAGCCGCCACAGCCAGACATAAAAACAACTTATTTTCCACGAGCAGTAGCTCTACTCAATAACCAAAAGCGTGTAGCTTCCTTTTGCTCTGGTATTTTATTTCATTCACATGTTTAAACTATAATGCTTTATTCTTAATGTTTTAATGTTTTAAGTATTATTCTTAATTGTTTATTGTATGTCGTGTTGTTACTTGCGAGCGGAGCACCAAGGCAAATTCCTTGTATGTGTACAAACTTGGCCAATACACTTATTTATTCAATCATTCATGCATTCATTCATTCAATTATTCATTCATTCGTTATCTCGATCTCAGGATCGTATGTGCTTTAATTAAGACTTTATTCATTCTTCTAAACTGAGAAACAAGCCAATCCTGTTCATCTTTCCTCATAAGGGAACCTGCTTATACCAGGTATTTGTCTGTTGAAGCCCCTCTGAACTGCTTCCAATGCGTTAACATTGTTCCTTGATTATTACTGTGCACTCAGTTTCAGAACCACAACTTTTCTACATTTACCTAAATTCGTCTCAAGACTGAGATTTGAAAGGACAGAAAGGGAGGGGTTGGGGGAAGAAGAAGGCAGATTGCAGTGAAGGACAAGGGCTATAAGTTAGATGCTTATCTGTTCGCGGTCCCAGTCCAGCACTGCAGAGGGAAGACACAGTTGTCTAAGGAGTGCCCAATGATGATTGATCCCTGGACAGTATAATCCAAGTTTCCCTGTAAAGCTCCAAAGAACCACCACAAAGATAATGATGTCATCCTGCGCAGACTAACACGAAATACCTCAGCGGCACAAGGGCCTGGTCATATTTCCAGATTGCTGAAAACCACATGGAACTGATCATTATCACATTTCATTCACGAGCACATAGATTTTTAAATGTAAAATACTGAAATAAAATAGCTTTATTTGTGCTTGAATTCTAAGACGATAGGTTTTCTCCTTCAGTTGTGAATTGTTCACTAGTTTTGAGAAGTGTTTTTGAAGCCCCTTGTGTTCTATACAATTTTAAAACACTATTTAAAAAAATGTTTTTAAATATATTCCTACGTTTATCTACGTGGTAATTGCACAGTTTGATATCTAAAAATGGTAAGTACTTTAAATCACAGCACTTTAGAGCAATCCAATTTCAAATTATTGAATTATAAAACCATTTAATAGTTGTGTTGGAGTACAGTAATCAGTTTCTCCAAAAATTAAAAATGTTACGTTCAAAAATGTTTGACAGGCACTTGGCAGTGTTACTTTGCCTAAAAAGATACAGCATAATTTTTAGACACAAAATGCTGGAGTGACTCAGGCAGCATCTCTGGATAGAAGGAATGGGTAACTTTTCAGGTGAAACATCACCCATTCTTTCTCTCTAGAGATGCTGCCCATCCCGCTGAGTTACTCCAGCATTTTGTGTCTAAGTTCTGTGTAAACAAGCATCTGCAGTTCCTTCCTAAGTGCTTAATTTTTAGAGCCCACTTTAAAAGTGTGCCAATGAATGCGCATTGAAGGAAACTCCCAACATTGATCAATTCACCCTCAACGCATGGCCAGATTTGTGGAAGGGTCTGATTTGAGCGGAATGTGTTAAGATTAGTGATAAAGATTACAGAAATCTGATATGTCCGAATGATATTTTACATTGAAAATTTCCAAATCATTTCCAAATATTTTCCAAATCATGCCTAAATTCACCCATCATTTGACATTGGAAACTTCTTTAGAACATCAGTAATGGAAACTATTATTGTTGCACCACCAACAGGGGAATAATGTTTTACATGTAAAGATATAACAGATAGGATTTGATGGATAAGGATTAGGGGTTTCAATACTTATTGAATTAGAATACTATTAGTAGAGACAAGTGCAGAGATAATCAAACACCCATGTCCAACAATGCCATTTTTCCTCTTGCATCTCCATCAGATAGTTCCCCCAGTTCTCCTCCATTCCTGACACCAGGGACAATTTACAGTAGCCATTCAAGCTCCTAAACAGCTTGTCCAGGGAAAACCCTTGCAGTCACAAAGAGAATTTGCAAGCTCTACACAGGTAGCACGAGAGGTCAAGACTGAGTCTGGGTTGTTGGACCTGTATGTTAGTGGCATGATGTAATGCATTTGTTGCAGGTTTCTAATGCTCAATGCTAATCCGGGTATAGTTTCTGCCTGCTTATGATCAATTTGAAGAAGGGTCCTGACTCAAAACATCATCTGTCCAATCCCTCCAAAAATGCTGCCTGACTTGCTGAGTTTTTTTCCTCAAGATTGTAGCATCCCCAGTTTTTTACATCTCTATAGTTTCTGGTTGGTTGCAGTAATTTACTTGGACTAATTTCATTGAAATCAACAGAAACAGTTCAAAAGTATACACAATTAAAAGCACAATTACTTTCAACGCTAATCAAATTTTTAATTACTTACTGTCTCTTTTACAAAGTGCTTGATCACCTGTCCAAATGATACCATCCTTGGCTCAATGACAATTTTTGACTGATTCTGCTCTTATGAAGCACTCACAAAATGTTACTGTATTAAGGGTGTTTTAGAAATGATTGTTGATGAGATATTACTTTCTTCAGGATTATTAACAAGGTTTTCTTGCAGATCCAACACTTTTTAAATAAATATAAGCTACTTCAAAAAGCAGAATTATACAGAATGTAATTTAAAATAATTCAGCATCTTAGTTGAACGACATCATGTCTCCAAGAACACAAGAAGCACGAAGTGGGAGCAGGCCACCTTGTCCCTTAACATGACCTTGACTGATCAATGCTGGGGACTCAAATCTTCTTCTGTGCCAGTTCCTCACAGTCTTCATTTCCCTGACCTTTAAAAAATGTGTTTACTTCCACTTTAAAAACTATTAAAGATTGAGTCTACACAGTTATTTGGGTAAAGAATTTCAGAGATTCATCACCCTCTGCAAAGATTTCTGAGCACCATTGTTTTAAATGACCAGCCCCTTATCCTATAACTATGCCCCCTCATTGGAGACTTTCCCACTACTGAGAACATCTCCCTCAGGCTCTTGAGCCATATGGTCACCCTTATTTCTTGTTCGTTTTCTAGGTCTGCACAAAACTTGAGAGTGTTCAATTTACAACAGAAGTCTTTAATGCTTTACTCAATGCTAGCAGCAAGACAACTCAAAAATGGCTGCACAATCAGAATCTGACTGCACACTCACACTGTCTACAGACGGGATAAACTATATACTAAACATCTCCCTTTGTCCTGTTCAGTGCCACCTGCTGCATGGGAGGAGCAACGTGTTCTCCCACCCCAAACAGTCCACCAAATATCACACCTTAATTCTTCTAAACTCCAAATTTCTCTTACACTGCATTCTGTGCAGCATTTTTTGCAGCAAAAACAATTTTTTTATAGATATCGTAAGGACTCTGTTGCAGTATGCTTGAAATTACCTCCATGCTTCTCTCACTCTGCCACCATATCACTATTTCAACTGCACTTCCAGCAAGATTATTCCATGAGGAAACTCCTGCCTGTTGGTTTCACAGGATAAACTAAAATGTTAATGTTTGAGTCCTGCACTGGTCTAGGTCCAAATAAATCGGCAAACATCAGCTTGCTAGCAGAGGCAAGATTCATCAATTCAAACTAGAGCTAGCAGAGGCAAGATTCATCAATTCAAACTAGAGCAAAACAACAGTCCACTATGTCACAATTTCAATTTGCTGTAGAATCTAATAAATATCTACAAATACTCCTCATGACATATGACAAGTGCAATGTCAGCCATGGAAATGAAATACAAGTTCTTTGCATAAATTAACTGATGTTAGGATAGGGAAACTGTGCACCAGTTACTCTCATCTGGGCATGAGTTATGGAATGGGAAGTGTACTAAAGTATCTGTTCATAAAAACTACACAATGACACAGCTCCCTCCATTTATATAGTGCTTCTAATGTAGAAACAGTACCCCCATGCTCTGTTAGGTTTAGTAAAGATATTTTTGTGAATGTGAAAAAACCTTGGTAGGGAGGTGGGATTTAAGGAATGTATAAAGAATGAGGAAGGTACTGGTTCAAGATGAAATTCCAATGCACAGATCTCATGTATTAAAGGTACAAATGCAGCACAGTGGTAAAGTTGCTGCCTTACAGCGCCAGAGACCCTGGTTTGATCTTGACCATGGGTGCTACCTGTCTGGAGATTGTATCTTCCCCCTGTGAATGTGTGAGTTTTCACTCTGTGCTCCACTTTCCTCTCTGATTCCAATGACGTGCAGATTTGTAGGTTACTTCGCTTCTGTAAGTTATCCCTGGTGTGTAGGATAGACTAGTGTGTGGTTGATTGCTTGTCTGTGCAGACTCAGTGGGACAAAGGGCCCGTTTACGCATCTCTAAATTAAACTAAATTAATATGTGTTCATTTGAATCTGGAAAGAGTCAAACAACGAGTAGAATCTTGAGCTTCCCACCTGTCGGGACCTGCATAGAAATTTGATATCTCACTTGTCATAACTGAAATCCAAATAAACAGTTGATGATAATATCAATGTGGAACAATTGGTTACGCAAAAGGAAATGTAATGAGAGAAGTATTTTGTTGACAAGCACCACGTGCATAAGAATCGTAATCATAGTACGTCAATGAAAAGATGCTTGGCAATGAAAGGCACCATCAATTGACCAACATCCGATAATGCCCTGCCACTGAAGGTAAAAAATAGCTGAATAATCTGTAACCTATATGGGAAGTATGCATGTAAATGTTTAACCTGATCATGAGGTGGATATATTTCAAAAGCTAAGTGAAATAAAGATGCATATTTTAATGTTCTTTCAGTGTCTGCTCCAAAACCATTACATCTGACAAACACAAAGATATTAAAGTTTAGAGCAGCAAGCAATATACCAATAACATGACAATTGCAAAGTCTGTTGATAGATCACGATGAACAGTACAACCATTAAGTGGCAAGTATTTGGTGTACAAAGTAAGGATTAACACCAAAATCTCAAAGTGGTTGAATCTGTCAGAATAACCAATAACTGAGTTCAATACACAGAAGATATGTGACATTTGTTCAAGGGCTATCTCTTGATGTGAAAACAAATCCCTCCAAGCTGTAACCTTCCACAAATGACAGGATTTCAAATGTGGTGTTGCATAATTCATGATGCGACAAGTTGCGTAATTTAGTGTGCCAAAAGAAAAGTGCTGAGATAGCTCAAAGAAAGACTAGATTCGCTGGAAATAGCATTTGTGAATTGCAATAACAGCTAATAGCTATATTAATCATGGTAAAAACAAAAAAAAATTGTGCTGGGTCCTCTGTCTAAAGAACAGTCCAAAGTCAAGCTAAGGAACAAGATTCTAGAGCTGGCATGGGATCAAGGGAGATTCACCATTAAGACTTTCATCCTGTTACAGAGATTGCATCTGACCATTTACGAATATGAATCATGAAGCTTTAATCATGTGCTAATAAAGTGCATGAGAATTGGAATTTGCTCCGTTGGATTATAACAGGCTTCATAGAATATTTGAGTTTTACAAACAACTCACTGGTTTCCACTGAAAGTGTATTTCTTCGTGATTAAACTGAAATATAATGTTATAATGGGGGAGGGAGGGAAGGGAAGCAGGAGGGAGGATGATTCTTATTAATTCATCATTAACAACCAGATAGCCAACTTGGACCTATTGATCTAAGCAACAAGTCGAAAACTGAAAAGCACCAATTAGATAATCATAATCTTATTGAATGCCAGATCTAGTGCAAGGGGTTGAATGGCCAGGTTCTGCTGAAATTTCTAACATTTTTATGATTGTTCTGCTCTGGCTCTAGAGTTCTGTTTGCATGCAGGTGACTGCTTGTCAAAATATGTTTCCTGGGGGTTATATCTGACAACACAATATTTAAAATTTTAATTTCACGCATGCCTTTTTTTCAATGTTTTTCTACTCATTTTAAAACATATTATTACAATTTGATGCTTCTTGATCTTTGTCTAAATAATTTCTGCTTTGTTTAAAATCTGTTCCAGAACACAGAATGCACACAATATAGATATAAATCATCTGAACAGATGAATGGTGAGCATCTTCCAGAGGTCTGACAGGAGATGGCAAATTTCATGAGAATCAACTGTTGAACACCACAAAGAGAAATCAGCACAGAGGCTGAGGACTCATTGAAAATAAACTCTACAGATTATTGACTGAGTTGACCAACTGTGTTATTACTGATAGAGATGAAATATCCAGAATGGCAAGAATTTATGCCTGTTGGTTCGGCAACTGGATTGCCACGATCAAAATCATTCAACTCACATTTTATCTGATAAACAGTGTAATGATCGGTTATGATGAAAATCTATCACAATCTATTACAAGCATCTGATTACCTCTTAGCCATGTTGCAGTGGTCTCAGTCCATCACATACATGAACTTAAGCATTCTGTAAAAACTATTATATTCTGTGCAACATTCTTTTTTTATTTAAATGTTAGCTCTTGGTAGTAGAAACATAGAAAATAGGTGCAGGAATAGGCCATTCGGCACTTTGAGCCAGCACTACCATTCAGTATGATCATGGCTGATCATCCAAAATCAGAACACAGTTCCTGCTTTTTCCTCGATTCCATCAGCCTTAAGAGCTATATCTAACTCTCTCTTGAAAATAGAGTGGCAACACATGTTAATTCTTTATAAAAGAATGGTTAAGCAGTAGTTCATTTGGTAGAATATTGGCTCAATAATAGTTCAAACGTATAAATGTCTAAAGCTGAATTATCTTTAGAAAACAAAAACTCCAGTGTATAATAACCACTTGGGCTATTCTCAAGATAATTCATTGGAATCAAAATCTAGAGTGTAGAGAGATGACAAAATTGACCACTTTTGTGATTCTGAGTAAAAGGGAAGTATTTACCCTTTATTCTTGCTGGGCCCTGTGGTGTTACAGGGACAGTAAGTCCCTGTGCTGTCCCACTGATCCTGCCTGCTGCCCATGACCTCCTGTACTCACTGTTTGCAGATGCGGAAGGAGAATCGCACTGGCCCTCATCAGCAAGGGCACTGCCATGATTCAAATGACATACTACTGATGTCCCAAAACCTACACCACACCTCTGCCATCATCTCCTCCCCTCACTTGTTGATGTCAGGCAAACCCTGATTAGTGCTTGGGTTTGTGTCAACCCATTTAGCATTTTTTTAAACACTAAATTGGTGAAACAAATCTACAAAATAAAAATTCAAACAATGAAAACATGTCAATTAAAAGCATAGCAGGATAATTAAAAATGTAACTTCACTTGCTGAATAAATCAGAGGCTAAGAATCAAATCCTGCAGCAGATCTGATCGGAAATAAAATGGGAGAAGGGACTTCCCCACAAATTATCAGGATCCACACTATACTAGATTCCATATGGATTCAAAGGTACATGGGAACAGATGAAAACACATCTATCATTCAGTATGTCTTGGACTTGCAGATTAAATCCTGGATTTACTTCACTTCACATAGTCGAACGTTGGTGGTTCTGAAGAGGATTTGCCAATAGATGGGATTGCTAATTCAAATATTCAAAGAAGAATCAGTAGTGGACCACAGTCACTCTTCCATCAGCAGTCGTTTCAGACTCTCATGTGTAAAAGTCTTGAATCAGGTCATTCGCCCGTTCAGTTAAATGAAGAATGTCTGCCAGTATAGCAGATTGGGGCAACAAAGAGAAAGTCTCTGGTGGATCCTTTTCTCATACGTTTTCAAATATATATTGGTGTTATGAATTATCTCATATCAAAAATGACCTATTGCATTTTTCCATCCAAACAAAAGAAGACTTGCCAGTCCCAAAGACTGTGCTGCTTTAAAAAAATCCACTTTATTCAGTTTCTCATGTCAACATTGGTTTAATGAAAAGGCCAGTTGATCCCAAAGGTCTAACAACAAACCTTTTGTGATGTGCTAATTAGTGTTATTGAATATCTGATAGAGAAAAAATTATAAAGGCTCTAAGTCCGGTTAGATCCAATGTCTGTTATTTTAGTTGTTTTCATTACGGATTGATTATTTGCATGCAAGTTTATTCCAATGGCTTTGATTTTACAAAGGGAATACAAAATCTTGCAGCTTTTGCTTTCAGTCTATTCTTTGCAAAAGCTAAGCTCTTTCCCAATAGGGTAACTTGTTTTACGTTATAGGGTCAGAAGCAGCACCTAGCACACATAATGTACCTTGCCCTTAGGACCCATCTTTATTTGACAGCCCAGAGAACGTGCTGCGATAAAGTATTTTTCTGTGAAAGGGGTCACACTGGAGTCTAATCCTATCCTCGCCAGATGGCCACACACACACACTTTTCAGAAGGGGTCATTGGATAGTTCCAGGAATTGTGATATTTTACCTATCTCTTGTGCAATGTTAAAGGAAACATTTAATGAACATGACAAGTAACTGTTGTATTGTAGGACACGATGATGCTAAGAAAAGGCACTACAGCAGGGTAGCTCGTGGTCATTATCTTTTATACTGTTTTTTCTCCATCTAAACCATGTTTTTGGATAACAAACACTGGCAGTCTGATACCTCCCTGGAAGGGGGAAATGAAGATTGCCAGAAAAGTTATTGTCCAATCAACACATTGTACAATATTGATAGGATCTGACCAACACACAAACGGCAGAACTGAGCAATTTGTTAAAAACATTTTTAACTAGGATGAAGCACATCTGCAGACATAGCCTTGAGGTGATGAAAATGGATAGCATAGCACAAAAAAGTTAATCGGACAACATTCAGAAGACTCAACCAATGATTTGAAATTAGTTTGAATAAAAGATGGATGATGGGGAATTTAAATTATGTTATATCTGGAGTACAAAGCGATAGAATGAAGACGTTGAAACTAAATTGTTTTATGAAACACCACCAGTTCATTCATATTGTCCAGGAAAAGAAATCTGCCATGTTTAACCAGTCTGTGCCCGCGCCTGCCGCCGTTCATTCATATTGTTCAGGAAAAGAAATCTGCCATGTTTAACCAGTCTGGCTTCAATGTAGTTCCAGGGCATTTCAGTTCAATTGGAAATTCTGGGCAGACAAGAAATTCTGACTTTTCCAGCAACATCAATATTCCATATATGAATAAATTAAAACCCTGCAATCAAGTAAGGAGGAGTGATCTATGTTCTATGTTCTCCTGCCCAAGTGCATTGACATTTTTTTCAATGTAAGAACATTATATAACTGTGCGTTACTACTGTTTCTGTTCAGCTGCAGCAAGGAGTACACAGGCTGTGACCGATATTTGGAGCTGGGTCACATAGAAAACTAACAACAGTTAGTAATATATTAGCTACCATTTCAAAGAGAGTGAAAAAAAGATCTTACGATGAATTAATGTTCTTATAAATGCTTGTAATAGGTCAATTTCTACAAGGAGTCTGAACTACAGACTTTGACTATCTCGTGCCAAGCTCCATAATGTCCCATGATGCCAATGTTTTCCCTTTCTTGGAGCAGGGATCTGGGAACAGTTTACATGCTCATCTCAGGGCAGCAGTTTGATTATGTCCCCCAAAGAATAGAAAATAAAGAACAAATTATGTGTCTATTTCTCAAAAAGAAAATCTCTGACAGTTGGAGAAGCCCTTTGGTGAAATCCTAATGCAATTGCTTGCAACTTATGTCAATGCTGTGGCACCTTCCCACTGTGTCTCCATAAGTAGTGAGCATATTCAGGAGATTTTGGTTATTTCTGTGTGTTTTCAAAAGGTGGGTATTGATAAAGGCCATAAGGTCACTTTATGTCAATAGAATATGCCGTAGATAGAAACTAAAAATATTATTTAGAGAGATGAAGGTGAGCGGATACCAATTCTATTAATTCAGGTTAATTGCTAAGATTTAGTAAGTGTGAAGTAAAAATAATTCCAATATAAGAGCTCTGTTCAGATGATGTCAAAAGGAAAAAAAAATGATTCTCTGGCATTAAAATAACAAGGATATTCCTGGAGCAATAACATCTTATACGTTGACTACATATTGGGCACTAGCTCCTAGACTTTGATAAACTTATTCAAGGTATGCTATTTATGTTACATGTTAGCTGAACTTGCTCTTGTGGAGAATATTTAAACTCCAGGTAGCTTTACTTGACATAAACACAAAATGCTGGAGTAACTTAGTGGGACAGGCAGCATCTCTGGAGGTAAAGAATGGGTGACATTTCGGGTCGAGACCCTGCTATACCTGAAGAATAAAGGGGAGGTCATTAAAGACTGAGGTGAGAAAAAAAAAATTCACCCAGAGAGTTGTGAATTTATGGAATTCCCTGCCACAGAGGGTAGTGGACGCCAAATCACTGGATGGATTTAAGAGTTAGATAGAGCTCTAGGGGCTAGTGGAGTCAAGGGATATGGGGAGAAGGCAGGCACGGGTTATTGATAGGGGACGATAAGCCATGATCACAATGAATGGCGGTGCTGGCTCGAAGACACATCATATCTGGTTCTTTCGAACAATCATAGGACATTGTGATTATGTGACTATGGTTTGCAAAAACTGTTCTCAGCACAATGTTCTTCCTGATATTTCCTTCAACTACCTTTTGGTTTCGGTTTAACTGTTTAGTTCCATTCACATTATCTTCTGATCAAACACATCCAGATATGATTCAGAAATGGCAGCATAATTGTGCTAGTTAGAAAAAAATAACCCAGTTAAGTGAACCCTCAGGCAACTCAACATAGTCTTCAATACGACATTATGATTATTTTTCTCAGAAGTTTACCTGCATTAACCTTGTCAATACTGCAGCTGCATAAGTTGGGAAGAGATTGGGTAGTTCCACTGTAAAGTAGTTGATGATGCACAGCAATAAATCCACACTGGGTTGGAACTGGACAGGGTTAACAGGCTAAATGATTCCTTCCTGTTCTTCCTCTTAATTATTTCTTTGACTTTTCTCATCGTGAAAGGCATGACATCAACTTCTGCAGACAGGGCTAATTCATTAATGGAGGGAATTTAGAAATCCATCGCCAGGAAATGGCAATATTCCATGACAATCTCCCTCCTGTTGAAGACGTGGCACAGAAGCAGCTCCTGTGACCTGAAAACTGTATCGTCATCTAAAAATATGGGCTCTCGTGTCAGTGCTAAGCCTTCATTCCACATGTTGCCTCTTCTAGTTAGATAATTCCTTTGTTAACATGCTGAGAAGCCTAAGGTCTTTTTTTCCTAAAGAACATCAATTCTTTTGAAAGACATCTTTTCCAAAACTCAAGTACACTATTGGGTTGGAATGGACACAAAGATAAAAGGCAACGGAATAAGTAAACAGATTAAAAAACTGAAATAAAAGATTAAAGTAAATCTGAATGTGTTGGAAGGAACTGCAGATGCTCGTTTAAACCGAAGATAGACACTAAAAGCTGGAGTAACTCAGCAGAACTGGCAGCATCTTTGGAGAGAAGGAATGGATGATGTTTTGGGTCGAGATCCATTCCTTCTCTCCAGAGATGCTGCCTGTCCCGCTAAGTTACTCCAGCTTTTAGTGGTCTATCTTAGGTAAATCTGAAGGCATTTTATAAATATGTTAAAGGCAAAAGAATGAACACGGAAAGAATAAGGACCACTAGGAACAACACAGGCCATGGATATGGGTGAGGTCCTAAATAAATATTGAACATTGGTGTCCACAAAGGAAATGGTCCTTACTGTTGGATAATTCAGCAAAACGTAAAGTGAAAGTGAAAGAAGAAGTGGCGGGAGGGAGGGAGGGTAAAGATAAAGAAACATGAGAGGTCCCAGTTTTGCACCCAGAAAGTGGCAAGTAGTTGGAAGTTACTGCCAGAGAGAGTGGTTGGAATATGATTACTAGTAGCATTGAAGAAATGTGTGGGTGAGCTTTTGAATAACCAATCCACAGAGGGCCAAAAATCCAACGTTGATAGATGGGATTAATATAGATTGGTTTGCACTGGTTGGCATTTCCATGCTGTAGAGCTCAAGGACTCTAATAATGGAATATCAAGAAGAAAATAAAACAGAACAGCTGGTTCATAAATTCACTATAAAAAATGGAGAAAACAGATTTTCATCAAAGTATAATTTTAGAGGCTGATTGCCTGATTTTAAAAGAATTCAGCAAAGGCATCACACCTTTGACATCTCCTATACATAACTAAAACTCTGATCTTGTTATCTTCCGGTTTGTGCGGTCTTTCTATTTGTGCAAAAACGGTTCGCGAATACGATTTTTCGCCAGTTCACTCATCGTTCTCCTGTGCTGCGATTGCTCCATTTCGTTCCGATCGGTTAAATGTTAACGAGGTTTAAAAAATCTTAAAAACCGGACGTGCGCAGATCGATCTCTTCTCCTGCCGTTCAGCGCCGCACGGATTAGTCTCTTTCCCTGTCACTCACCGAACGCTCCGCCCCCTCCTGCGCCATCGTGTCTTTACTGGAGCTGAGGATGGCCGGCAGAGGTTTCCAACCGAACCCAATTTTTGGAGGGACCCAAAGCAGCCCAGCCCCAGGCAGCCCGGCCCCAAGCAGCCCATGTCGGAGATGCAGTGTCAGGGACCCTGCCCAGCATCGGAGACCTGACCCAGCCCAGCGTGGGAGACCCAGCCCAGCCCAGTGTCAGAGACCCAGCCCAGCCCAGAGTCGGAGATGTCGCCAAATGGAAAGCGGAGGCTCTGATCCCGGCGGAGGAGAACGACCAGCGCCCGCTGTGAGTCCCCATCACACGGCCAATTTCAGCCACCTCCCCTCTGGTCCCCATCTGGTCCCCTCCCACCCTCCCCGTGATACCCCCCTCTCGCACATTGCTCTTCCCCCCGTCTTTTTTTAACTCTCCGAGCTAACACACCCCCCTCTCCCCTCGCCCCACACACCCCTCTCCACCCACAACTCCCCCTCCCCCCGTCCCCACAACCACCACCAGCCCCCACAACCCCCCCAGCCCCCACAACCCCCCCAGCCCCCCCCAATCCCCACCCCCACAACCACCCACCCCCCCAAACCCCCCCACAATCCACCCCCACAACCCCCATGCCTGCACAAACACCCCCGCCCCCACACATCCCTCCCCCGCCCACTCACCTCCTCCCACAACGCCCCCCTCTAAAGTCTTATTAGACATTGCTGATTGTTTTTGTTCAAAATTTAAGAGGATATATTTTCCTGCTATCATTTCAATCTATTTATTAAGGGTATATTTTCCTGCTATCATTTCAATCTATTTATTAAGGCATACATGCTGTCTTTTGAAGCCAGTGAAGCCACGGAGGCGAGGAAACAACTTTCTCACAGAGAGTGGTGAGTCTGTGGAATTCTCTGCCTCAGAGGGCGGTGGAGGCCGGTTCTCTAGATGCTTTCAAGAGAGAGCTAGATAGTTCTCTTAAAAATAGCGGAGTCAGGGGATATGGGGAGAAGGCAGGAATGGGGTACTGATTGGGGATGATCAGCCATGATCACATCGAATGGTCTACTCCTGCACCTATTGTGTATTGTCTATTGTCTATCCATTGACTTGGCCCCCACAGCCTTCTGCGGCAATGAATTCCACAGATTCTCCATCCTCTGACTAAAGAAATTCCTCCTCGTCTCCTTTCTAATGGTACAACCTATTATTCTGAGATGATGGCCTCTGAAGACTCTTCCAACAGTGGAAACATCCTCTTCACATCTACTGTATCTAGGCCTTTCGCTGTTCGGAAAGTTGAAATTAGGTCAACCCTTCATCCTTCGAAACTCCAGCAAGTAAAGGCCCAGTGCCATAAAATGCTCAATGTATGTTAACCCAATCTATCCAGGGATCATTGCTGTAAATATCCCCTGGACTCTTTCCGATGTCAGCACATCCTTCCTCAGATATGGGTCCCAAAACGGCTCACAATATTCCAAATGCAGTCTGACCAGTGCTTCATAAAGCCTCAGCATTACATCCCCATTTTTGTATTCTATTCCTCTCAAAATAAATGCTAGCATTGCTTTTGCCTTCCTTACTACCAATCATTACAATAATCGTGTTTAGTTATCCTACTTTATTACACAGAACCTTTTGGAAAATGTCTGTTTATAAAAGATAGTTTCACTTACTTTGTGACACTCTCACCAGCTCAGCAACACTGAACACGCCTGATGTGACAAAGCTGTCTTGGAAGCCCAAATGCCCTACAAAACAAGGGAATAAAGAAAAGTAAGCTGCTGTTGATCAAGGAGGTATTGTTTGTTTCACCACAGGATTTAGCCACCTAAAGAACAAAATATTAAACTTTATTAAAAATGACCCCACTTCAAATAACCAAATAAAATAAATAATCTAGTTGAAAGCATGCTTTAAATGAGAGAGACACAGCTTCAATAAAAAGCAACTGAACAAAAATCTTAAAGGGGGTTGGTTACAACAGTCATGTGATGAAAGGTAAAAACATAATCACCATCAAACCTGGTTGAAAATTACAGTTCGATGTAGGGATTTTTTAAAGTGTTTAAGAAGGAACTGCAGATGCTGGAAAATCGAAGGTACACAAAAATGCTGGAGAACCTCAGCGGGTGCAGCAATATGGAGCGAAGGAAATAGGCAATGTTTCGGCCCGAAACCTTGCCCATTTCCTTCACTCTATAGTTGCTGCTGCACCCGCTGAGTTTCTCCAGCATTTTTGAGTACCAGGGATTTTTTAAAGCCTTCCGACATCTTCTAAGAGTTATTTTAAGAAAATGTTTAATTTAATAATATTTCTGCTAGTTACCACCAACATGGTGTATACATGGCCCCTGATTCCTACATGTTTTGAGATGTTGGTTACTTGTCGGTTCTTCAATTTGCTGGGCTTCATTGCAGTTTTATTCTTTGTGGAAAATTACCAATTTCATTGCAGGCAATGGAATTCAATATCAAACACCTCGTGTAATGGCCACCCAATGTGATCTCACTCACTTCACACCTCCCCTATAAATCATAACCAGTCAATGGGAGTGAATTATAGTGGAGAGGATTACGAACCTTCTGTTAGTTATCATCAATGCTAATTCATCCTGTTCCAATTGATCTCACTTTCAGGCTCTTTAACAAACACAATGCAGCATGTTCAAACTTACTATCATAGCTCAACATCTCCTGACAATGCACTTGTTTTTAAACAAGAGATTACATTTGGTTCTGTGGTTGCATTCTTGACTTGGTGTCTGTAGGATGGGGTTCAAATTCAACAGCAGCAAAAATCTCAGATGACTTGTGGAGCACTAAGTAAATACTACACTGTGGGAAATGCAATCAGACGGGGTGAAAAGGCAAAGGTTTGTCTATCCTCTCAGGTGGTTAAGAAGATCCTTTGTCATTATTCCAGGGAAAAGCAGAAGACTTTTTTCTGCACCGAGCACAATGCAGCTGCCATTCTGACTTTCCAGTCATAATTATTTGTAACAGACTGATGCCATGAGAGGTAATTTTTGAAATGGAAGTTATTTACTTCAGTGCATAATTGCAATATTATATTAATAATCCTCATGTATTTCAGTAAGTGCATCTGAGCAGTCATTACTTACAGCATGATCCATTTAATCACCATGAATCCCTTCCATCACCCTTTCCCTCTTGCAGCCCATTTTACAAGATGTTGCCTTTGACTTTTTGTCATCCTGGCTCATATCTTAGCATTAGTTTGCATCCGTTCCCTTTTCCATTAATTACATTATGATGTTTATCCAAGTTAGAAACATAGAAACATAGAAATTAGGTGCAGGAGTAGGCCATTCGGCCCTTCGAACCTGCACCGCCATTCAATATGATCATGGCTGATCATCCAACTCAGTATCCCGTACCTGCCTTCTCTCCATACCCTCTGATCCCGTTGGCCACAAGGGCCACATCTAACTCCCTCTTAAATATAGCCAATGAACTGGCCTCAACTACCCTCTGTGGCAGAGAGTTCCAGAGATTCACCAGTCTCTGTGTGAAAAAAGTTCTCCTCATCTCGGTTTTAAAGGATTTCCCCCTTATCCTTAAGCTGTGACCCCTTGTCCTGGACTTCCCCAACATCGGGAACAATCTTCCTGCATCTAGCTTGTCCAACCCCTTAAGAATTTTGTAAGTTTCTATAAGATCCCCTCTCAATCTCCTAAATTCTAGAGAGTATAAACCAACTCTATCCAGTCATTCTTCATAAGACAGTCCTGACATCCCAGGAATCAGTCTGGTGAACCTTCTCTGCACTCCCTCTATGGCAATAATGTCCTTCCTCAGATTTGGAGACCAAAACTGCACGCAATACTCCAGGTGTGGTCTCAAGTTGCTCGTATTATTAATTTTACAGCCAGTTTATACTGTTAAAATACCTTTACAATTGAGTTTGTGGTTTGCTGAACCTCAGAGTGCATTGGACATGCACATAAAGTTACACGGCATAAAAATAGGCCCTTTGGCCCAGCATGGCCATGCCAAACCAAATGCCCATCTACTCTAGTCCCATTTCCCCTCAAATCTTTCCTATTTGTGTGGGTTATCTTCAACACAGCTTCACCAGAGAGATGGCAGGCAGTAGTAGGTCAAATTGACTTCAGGTTAAAATGTCCATGATACTACTTTAATTGGGAGTTGTAGTACCTGCACGTCTTGTCATGAAGATCACAGGTTGTATGGAAGAAATACTCAGCAGTACAACCAAGGCAAGATCAGGAACATGTGAATACCATCATTCAGAATGATTCCACTTATGTGCTGTTTGAGTGCATCACTCAAATAACCCAGATTAAGCCAGAAAGAATCAGTCTTTGCATCAGAGATGGCTCTGGCAATTGCAAGGTTAATTTGTGACCAAGCATGGATTGGAAAGACAGCACGTTCCCGGGAGCCAATCATCAATTGTCAGCAGACAGCTGAAGCATTTTCTTTTCCCACCTACAATGAGCTGGTAGATTGAGTGGCCTTAAAAGTGCCAAAGAACCAGCATGACAAATGAAACATAGATAATGCATACATACCAATTTACCAGAACAAATAATTTGATTATTATCCCATTGTGGGCAAAATAATTATTTCCAGCATAGCAAAATGCTGGAGTAACTCAGCCGGTCAGGCAGCATTTCTGGAGAGAAGGAATGGATGATGTTTCGGGTCGAGACCATTCTTCTGAATCTGAAGAAGGGTCTCAACCCAAAACGTCACCCATCCCTTCTCTCCACAGATGTTGCCTGTCCTGAGTCACTCCAGCATTTTGTCTATCTTCGGTTTAAACCGGCATCTGCAGTTCCTTCCTACACAGATGTCCAGTGGGACTGCAAATGGATGATTGCCAGATTAAATCTGTGTACTTCTCGTTTGAGCAATTGTCTTGTTATGGGTGGGTCCAGTACCATATTTGAAATATCGCATTCTACACACGCCAAATAATTACAGAGGGCGACATTGAGCATCCTCATTTATAGTAGCCAGAGAATTTCTTAGATAAATGTTCACTGTGATCCCAGTGTCTATGTGCATAATTTGCAAAAGGTTAATAAGCAGTACAGAAAGTAATTTGGAAAGTAATATAATATTAGGGTTTATTGCGAGGGGGATAGATACATAGGGAAGGTATGCCTCAGTTACATAGGTTATTGATGAGTCAGCATTGGAAGAGTATTTATCTCCTTACCCACAGAAGAATTTTAATGCTTTGGAACCAGTTGGAAGAAAGCTTACTAGACTAATACCTGGAGCAGACAGGTTTTATTATCAGGCAATGCTAAGTAGTCTGGGATGACATCCACTGGAGTTTAGAAAAATGAGAGAACTAGATTAAATCATATAGGATCCTGAAGGAGTTTGACACTGAATGTGGAGATGGTTTCATCTTGAGGAAGAATCTAGAAGAAGAGACCAGTACTTAAAAATAATAGTTTACCCCAGAACAAAGATGAGGTGATATTTTTTCTTCAAATCTCTCCCACAAAGTTAATGATGCAGTCTTTGAATATCTGTAGGGTAGAAGTAAATAGTCACCTGATAAGCAAGGGAGTGCAAATGACCACAGGTGGACAGGGACATGAAATTGAGATTACCATGTTATACATACTAAGAGCAAGTCTCTTCATGTCTCTTCAAGAGATTCTATTCCAGGAAGCTTAATTTGGAGTATTTTATTATTTATTTAGTCTTTATAAAGTACTGGAAGCAAAATAAATATGAGAAAGGAAATAAGAAATTAAGAGAATGAAAGTGAAGAACAGCATTATCTTTTAAAACAAAACACCACTTTTGAAAGAATAAGATTCTGTACTAGTGGAAGTGATGTTTTATGCCAAAGACTGTTCGGGCATAATGAAATACTCAAGAATGCCTTAAATGTAATGTGCGGCTAGTGGATAAATCTCCCAACATCCTGCACAATTGCATGGTTTTCAATGTCATGTCTCTCAGCATGATAGTGGCAGAAGCAGCTAATGGAAAAATACAAGATGGAAAAAGGTCAGTGACAAAAAAAACTGAAGAAAGATCGAAGATATTTTAAAAGAAATAAATTACAGAATAAGGAGATTACCACAGCAGATTTCCTTCCCTACGTTGATGGACCAGGAGATGTTTAAAAATTCATTTTAGGGATCTGAGCAACGGTGGAAAGCTCAGCATTTATTTCCAAGCCTTAAATGCCTTTGAGGAGATTGTGAACTGTGCTCTGGCTGTGCTGCAATGCTTTTGGAGAAATTACTTTCGCCGCATGCTATTTAGAAATGAGTTCTAAAGCTTAGACCTTGCAACAGTCAATGAACAATGATACATTTTCAATTCAGAATGGAGTTCAACTTCAAGGGGAACCCACAGGTAATGGTATTCCTATATACCTCTTATCTTTATCTTTCATAGGTTTGGGATGTATGGTGCTGTACACTCTACAGCCACTGTCCAATGGTGATGGAGATAATTAATGTTTAGAGCAGTTAAACTAGTGGGCTGCAATGTCATGGATGGTGTCGAATTTCCTGAGATTTACTGGAGCTGCAATCATCCAAGCAAATTGAGATCATTCTCAACTTGGACCTGATCAATGTTGGACAGGCCTCGTGGAACTACAGTCAGGCATTCACTGCAGAATGTCCAGCCTCTGACCTGCTCTTGCAGTCATGGCATTGATGTCATGGGTCAAGTTGAGTTTCTGTTCATTGGTGACTGTCAGGATATTGGTGGTGGGGGATTTGGTAATGGAAATGCCATTGGCTTTCAAAGGTCTGTGGCTATGGACTTTGTTAGAGATACCCATTGCTTGCCACCTGTTAGTTGATATCCCTTCTCTGACCGTCTGCAATCATGGGCCACCTCATTTACTGGGGAGATGTAAATGGAATTCAATATTGCCGATTCATCTGTTAAATTATTCCAACTTAATAATGCAAGGAAATCACTGATAAAGGCCTAGGATACTGATATGAAATAATCTTGCTGTTGAGAGCCATCTTCCTTTGCATGGGTATGACTCCAAGCACTGGAGTATTTTCCCTTTGATGTCTATTGACCAATTTTACCAGAACTTTTTTTAAGGAACATCAATTAAATAAGGGCAGTCAGTTTCATCTCCTTGATGGAATTAAGATCTTTGGTCCATGTTTGGATCAAGACTGTGATGGCATCCTCAGCTAAGTGGTCTTGGCAAAACCCAACTGTTTCTATCATTTTGCTGATGATTGAGAATAGGTGGTAATTAGCCAAATTGGATATGTCTTGCTTTTTCTGAACAGGATATATTTGGGCACCCAGGTTCACTTAGGTGGAAATCTGCCACCCTCACTTGGTCGGATCTAAAAGTAACATCATAGCTACCTGATTTGGCTGACCATTAAATGCGCTATGAAGTGAATCAGCAAATCACATGTTAAACCATTGCCACTGCATTCAATCAAGGGAAGAATAATTCCAGATTGTCCACCTGCCATTGACAGAGACACAACATTTGGATACAGCAAAGTCACTCCCTGCTCATCTGAATTTGTAAACTCCTCCTCACAAACAACCAGGGAACATCCAGACGAATTGAGCCTGATAAAATGATACTCACAGAATCAGTCCTTACAGACAGCATGCCAAACTCCCCCCATCACAATCCCTGTGTCTGTCCTGCCCTACTGGCAGGAATGACCAGGAAGACATGGCAGCACCTTGGTATACCAACAGGAGAAGCCGCTTTTGAAATCCTCAAAATTGCAAGCTCTATAAATTCACAACCAAGGGCAAGGAGTCCTTCTACTAATCATCAACTATTGTCCCCCTTTAACTGATGAACCAGTACTTGGTCCTTTTGAACAAACTTGATAGGAGCACTGAAAGTATTATGTGCCAGGTATCCAGCCAGGTATGTAGCTGCATCACCTCTTTGAGACTACTGCAGGTGGAGAAAATAATTATTTTAGTACGGTGATTGGTGTCAAACAAGCACTACTGTTATAGCACAGAAACAAAGAACTGCAGATACTGATTAATACACTAATAGATACAATGTGCTGGAGTAACTCAGCAGGTCAGGCGGCATCTCTGAAGAACATGGCCACATGATGTTTTGGGATTAGACCCTTCTTCAGACCACTACTGTTCTAGAAATTAGGAGATGCAAGGTTAAACTTAACTTCAGATACCAAACCTGATTTAAGCACATGCTTCAAGGAAATTAGGGAGGGATGTGCAATGGAATGGATCTTATATTATCATTTTACACTTCTTCCAATCTTGCACACTTGCAGCAAAGAGCAAGGAAAAGGCAAGAGAAAAGATAATATAGAAGTTATTTTGCTGGGATAAAACTGAAATCAATATTACTTAACCCAATGCATTTTCTTTTAGCCTCAAGCCCCATAACACCCTTTGATGACAACCTGTATGTTACTTTCTTTCTTCCCAAATTCCAGATTATTAACTGAATTCAAATTTTGCAGTTGCCATTGTGGGATTTGAACTTGGGTCTCTGGATGCTTTGTCCAGACCTCTGGACTACTAGACCAGTAAATTAACCAATGTTCCACCACCAGACATTTTTACTTTACACTGTAACTTTATTTTAACTTTTTAACTTTATAAAATACATGAGGA
Source organism: Leucoraja erinaceus (assembly GCF_028641065.1). Lineage (NCBI taxonomy): Eukaryota > Metazoa > Chordata > Chondrichthyes > Rajiformes > Rajidae > Leucoraja > Leucoraja erinaceus. Next base: position 29,503,786 of record NC_073386.1, read on the forward strand.
ACAGAGTGTTACTTGCTTATGTTTTTAAAGCTAATATTCATTAAGCTAGACAGTTATATATGTATAACAGATCAGAAGTATATCACTGATGTCTCTTAGACCTGTTTTGACTTTATGCCATTTTTATTAGTGCACATCTTCCTCAATCTAATCAATAATTTTAAGCATTTACACCGCCATTTAATTGCCAATTTTGCACACACAGAAGTTTAATTAAACTCACAGAAACACTCGTTTGCCCTGGACATTTCAAAAGATTTGACACAGGTTGGCAGCCTTTAGATCAAATAAATAAAACCTTTCCGTGGAGGATAGTATTCAGGATTCGAATTAATACTTCCATGGTCCTACATCCAATCGTTTAAGAAACAGTTAGACAGGTACATGGATAGGACAGGTTTGGAGAGTTATGGACCAAGCGCAGGCAAGTGGGACTAGGGTAGCTGGGACATTGTTGGCCGGTGTGGGCGAGTTGGGCCAAAGGGCCTGTTTCCATGTTATATCATTCTATGACACTATATTGTAGGGCTGAGGAGAAAGGTATGCTTATAAATGTTATCATCATGTCCACCTCTACTAAACTTAATTCATAGCTATTCATTATCTTTTAAACCACTATCTTGTTGCCGGTTCATCCACTCACTCTTTTTCCATTCACTCCAGGAACACCATTTCAGGACCTATTTCACTATCTATCCACCTTTACTCACTCCATTACTGATGATTTCATTTTACACATGAACTTGCTCAGATTGCATGCTCTCACGGTTTACAACTACCAGACTTCTTGCAATCTAATGGGTGAATTAATACATTTTGATCTCATTTAAGGCCATTAATGAAGCTAGGGAAATCATGCTCCGCTCATTTTCTTTATTTTTGTCAAAAGCAGGCTTCACTATCTTATCTTTAATGACACTAACATCAACATTTAACTATCTTAAAAAGTTGACGACTGTAAAAATTAATGCGTACAGACATTTCACATGAATCAATTCAAAAACGTGCTACAAGGAGTATACAGGGCAATTTTGGCATTTTTGTGTGCCTGTTCATTATGAAGCAGCAATGGTGATTTGATCACACACTTAAATAACACAAAGTTACTGTACAGCCAAGGGATACATTCTTTGATTTCACTATTGATACAAATCTGCCTTTAAATTGCTTTGGTATTTGAAACAACTGAGCTACAGTGCCATCAGAATACTGCATCAGTGGTAACATGATCTTCTAAAATGCCGATCACCTCTTTACCCTCAAGCCTAGAATATACCACAAACCCTAGAATAGCATTTAGAATTAACTCTAACTCGACAACTCTAAACTCTAGAAAATGAAATCCGAACTGCATACATTGCTTTGTTATTTCAGGCTGAATGTAGCATTATTGAAAGAGAGTCTGGTGGATATACAAAACCAACAACAACTTGTGCCTGTGGCTCCATGCTGGACTAGCAGTCGCAACTTCTAGCTCCGCTGCTGTAAAATCGCGATTTTTCGCATTAAAATCGGGTCTGGAAGTCGGGACCAATTCAAAAAACTTACCGGAGCCCCGGGATGTTGCGCTAATGACGTCATCAGGATGTTGCGCTAATGACGTCATCAGTAAGCGCTGTGATTTAAACGGAGGATAAAGGCTTTTAAATGAAAAAAAAAATGTCTTCAGCTCAGAGCCCTCAGAGAACAATCTCAAAACAACTGCTGAAAACCCAGAAAACTGAAGAACAGACCTCTGAAGTGGATTCTGGAATGGTTACAAAATCCAAGGCTGAGATGGCTACTAAGAAAAATGAAATGGAAGAGATAAAGAACTCAGTAAGAGAACTGAGAAAGGATATTGAGGCTGGAAACTCAAAAATGATGGAAAATATTAATGTTAAATTGATAGAAAAATATGTCGAACATCAATGCTGGTAATCAAAAAGTTATTGACTGCATTGGCATTATACAAAAACGTATTGAGGATGTGCAAGAAGAGCTAACGGGGAGAATTAATAAAGGGGAAGAAGAGTCTACGAAGAAGTTTGAGGCTGTGCATGTAATTGTTTCTTCGCAAGTAACTGCAATGAAAGACACGGAAACAGTTGTTGAACAAATGGCTGAAGATATGCAGGGAATGAAGCTAGAACTAGACAGCCTCAAGAGTCAACTGGCGAAAGTCTCAGATAAATGTCTTGATCTCGAAGCTCACTCAAGACGCCAAAATTTACGAATACTGGGAGTAACAGAAGGGGCAGAGGGAAACAACGCCCGTGAGTTCACTGCTAACTTAATCAAACAGGTACTCAATTTACCTGTGGAACCGGAAATTGAAGTGGCACATCGAATACCCAGATTTAAGCCAAGATCACAAGCAGATCCAGCCCACCCACGACAGATCATAGTCAAACTTCGGGACATTTCAGCACTTGAAGAGCTGATGGAAAAAATCAAATACGGAGTGAAGATGACGTTTGGACAAGACACTATCAAACTCCTGCGGGATTATCCCTATGACATCGTGCAAAAGAGAAGAAAGTTCTTACAGACAAGACAGATTCTCCATGGAGTTAAAGATGTCATATGTGGCAGTTTTTATCCGGCCAGGATGGGCATTACTTTCAAGGGAAAAGAGAAAACTTTCACTAATTCGGACGCATCTTATAAATATGCCAAAGAGATTGTGGCAGAAACAGAAGATTAATCAAGGCAGCAGGACGATATGGACAAATTCTTTCCTTTTATTACTTCACAGAGAACACCTGAAGATAAGGGAAGAAACACCATTCTCTAAAAGTTTAAATTGGAAGAGCATTTCCACGTGCGCTGGTCTAGACACCTTATCTCCTTTGGACGCTTTGGAATTCAACTCAAGGACATTCTTTGTTCAAAATGAAGGAAAGGCTGATAAGCAACGCAGAGACGAACAGCAGAGCCGAATGTGGAAAATATCACAAGGACAAATGGCGGTTTAAGATCTTAAAATAGCTTTACAAAATATAGAGAATTAACAATAATTAACAATACTAATATAGAAATAGAAATGGAAACTAACTTGAACTATATAATGGGCAAAATGTAATAATGTGTTAAAAAGACTGATTAGCTCGTATTTAGAGCGAGACAGTTAAGCAGGGATAAAGAAATAATAAATAACAAATTTTAGAACTAACGTAGATAATACTGAAAGTTTAAGTGCTATGTAGTTCGTGTGGGGAAGGGAGGAGACGCAGGCACCTGGCATAATTCCATGAGCCTGATTCTGGTTAACCCTTTCAGCCAACAGCAAAGGTATAACTGATTATAAATAATTAGTAGATGAAAGTGTTAGATATATAAATTTCACAGTAGCTGAACACAAGATCTGATAAGTCTGAATGATATATATATATATCTATATATCTATATATATATATCTATATATATCTATATATATATAGTGTAATTGGGTGAAATATAACTGATTTTGAAATGGTACCGCCCTCCTAGGTTTAGAGTAATAAAGGGAGCGGAGCTAATTGTACAACATCAACTTCGGAAGTCGAATAGATGTCGAATCCCACAGACGGGTGGCACACTCATTACAGTGTCGAATACTCCAGACACTAATTTTACTTGTTCAATTTTTTTTTTAAATCACAATATGTCACAACTATGTGGTTTTTTTTTCAAGGACAATCGCAAAAGGGATCTACCAAGGAAGTTAGTAATATAAACGCCCCCCAAATATCCAGTCCTGAGGTATGGATGCACCGTAATAAATAAGGGTATTAAAATCAGCGAAAATGCAAGCTGATAAACAAAAGAAAATGGGAGGAATCACACTGTGTAGCTGGAATATAAGGGGTATTAATGAACCAATTAAAAGGGGCAAAATACTAGCTCCCCAGTTGAAATCATACAACACGGACATTACTTTTCTACAAGAAACGCATCTTAAACATCAAGATCAGATGAGATTGAGGGCAAATTGGATAGGCCAAACATTTCACTCCTCACATACTTCGAAATCCAGAGGAACCACAATTATTATTCGCAAAGTAATACCATTCAAATCAAAGAACATTATATCAGATAAGGAAGGAAGATATCTCATAGTTACAGGAGAGATCCATGCTACGCCAATCACTTTGGTAAATATATATGCGCCCAATTTTGATAATCCTCAATTTTTCAATAAAATCCTGAATACAATCGCAGAATTTAACTACCAAAATGTTATAATTGGAGGAGACTTCACTGTGTTTTAGATCCGTACTTAGATAAATCGATGCAAAAACAAAGAGGTAATATGAAATCTAAAACTAGTGAACTCTTAAATACATATATAAAAAATACAAATATAGCAGATGTTTGGAGGATCGCGAATCCGACTGGAAGGGAATACTCGTTTTATTCAATGGTACACAAAACATACTCACGTATAGACTATTTCCTAGTGGATACAAAACTAACCCCTTATACTATGAACCCTAAATATCACACCAATACGACTTCAGATCAGTCCCCGCTAACTTTCATTTTAAAATTAGAAGGAATGTCTACAAACAAATCGTTCTGGAGGTTTAACTCGCAAATTCTGAAAGACCCACAAGGGAGTATATATCTAAAAAAACAGATGGACCTATTTTTTGAGACAAACGATACACCAGATATATCGCCCACTTTACTATGGGAATCCTTCAAAGCATTTATTAGAGGAGTCATTATCTCGTATCAAGCTTTTCAAAACAAAAAGAATAAGAATGAACAAAGACAATTAGAAGAACAAATCAGACAACTAAATATAGATAATGCTGAAGATCCAACTATGGATAAACATAATAAAATTTTAATACTGAAATTTAAGCTAAATAAATTATTGTCAGAGAAAGTTATAAGACTATTCCAAATTACAAAACAAGAACATTTCGAATTTGGGATATCAATAAAAGATTTGCTCAGTTTTACAAGAATTTATACACATCGAAAACGCTAATAGACAATAATAAAGTTTCAGAATTTCTGGACGATTGTAACCTTCCAAAACTCGAACTGTAGGAACTAGAGGAACTGGGAGCACAAATTACATCTAAGGAAATAGAAGACACAATAAACACACTTAAGAATTGAAAAACATCAGGACCAGACGGATTCAGTAATTAATTTTATAAATGTTTTTACGACATAGTTACACCATGTCTACAGAAAATGTACACATCCGCTTTTAAAGAACAAATCTTACCTGAAACACTAGCAGAATCAACGATCACATTAATACTTAAAAAAGATAAAGATATAGAAGAACCAGGCTCATATAGAGCTATTGTTTTGTTAAATACGGATCAAAAAATATTAGCGAAAATACTAGCTAGAAGACTAAGTAAATATGTTAGTAAATTAATAAATGAGGATCAAACGGGATTTATACCTAAGAGACATTCATTTAATAACCCGAGACGTCCGCTTAACATAATGCACTCACAAACCTCAAGAACAAGAGTTATCTATCATTTTATTGGACGCAGAAAAAGTGTTTGATCAAGTAGAATGGGATTATATGATTAAAGTATTGCAAAAATTTCAAATGGGAGAGAACTTCATCGCATGGATAAAATTATAATATAACAAACCCACGGCTAGTATATTAACTGATAATATACTATATACGAAATTCCAATTATCAAGGGGCAATAGACAAGGATGTTCATTATTACCGCTGTTATTTGCTCTGGTAATTGAACCTTTATCTGAAAAAATCAGAACACACCCGGATATTTACAGTTATAATACAAAATATTCAAATAATATAATATCTTTATATGCAGACGATGTACTACTGTTTATCACAAAACCCCAAATCAGTATACCAAACATATTAAATCTAATAGAGGACTTTGGATCTTTCTCAGGATACAGAATAAACTGGAACAAAAGTGAAATTATGTCGATAAAACCGAAACTCAACACATCTCTTGAAATTCCCCTTTAAAATAGCCACAGAAAAATTCAAATATTTGGGAATTGAAATTACTAGAAACTATCACGCTATGTTTGATGCCAATTATAGTCCCTTACTTAAGAAACTAAATAATCTAATCAAATTCTGGAAAACGCTCCCGATGTCTTTAATAGGTCGAATAAATGTTATAAAAAATATCTTTTTACCACAAATCCTATATTTATTTCAATCAATACCTATAGCTTTAGCTTTTAGAAATGTTTGAATGCTGCACTGACTGGCTGACATTTTAAATTTTGTTGTACATGGTTCATGTTACAATGACAATAAAGAAACTATTCTATTCTATATCTTCCAAAAAAGTTTTTCAAAAAACTAGATTCAGACATTAAAAATTTTATATGGGATTATAAATCCCACAGAATACAAAGAGCACACCTTAATAAACCAAAAGAGATGGGTGGTCTAACGCTCCCTAACTTTATGTACTATAATTGGGCAGTAAATATTAAAAATATGATTCACATGCTGGACAACTCTGCCCAGCAGGTGGACTGGATTGTAATGGAGAGAGAGGACTGCTCTCTGTGTAATACAGGAGCGACTCTCCTCTCACCAATGAATCTGAATAACAAAAATTAAAATTATAATCCAATGATACATAGCACAATTAGAACTTGGAAACAAATAAAACAGAATCTAAAATTAAGAAATCTATCTCTTTTAATGCCTATAGTCAATAATCCATCGTTTAAACCTTCAATTATAGATAAATTATTTACACAATGGGAAAGAATGGGAATCAACACACTCGGAGACTTGTATGAATTGGGAAAATTATTATCATTTCAACAATTACAACTGAAATATAATTTGAAAAATAATCAATATTTTAAATATCTTCAAATCCGTGACTATCTGAAAAAATACACAAAAGGCATGCCCCCAGACTTATTGGATGAAGCCATGAAGACAAAGGCTGAATCAGCAAATCTAATATCATACTTATACAACATTATTTTAAATATAGAAATACCTACAACCGATGGTATTAGAAGAGACTGGGAACAAGAACTAGCTATAAAAATTTCAAAAGAGAGCTGGGATAATCACTTACTATATGTGCATAAATGCTCGATCAACGTACGACATACTCTAATTCAATTCAAAACATTACATAGACTATATTATTCAAAAACTAAAATAAATAAACGTTTCCCCAATGTCTCACCCACTTGTGATAAATGTCAGTCACAAGAAGCTACCATAGCGAACCTTTTTGTTTTTTGTATAAAAATCCAAAAATTTTGGAACAAAATATTTGAAATCTTCACAAAATTAATTAAAATAAAACTTGTACCCAAAGCAGAATGGATCATTTTTGGAATATCGGAAGGTAACCCCGAACTAAAAACGTGTTTCAAAAGAACTTACTTAATTACGGTGAATAATGGGAAAAAAGCTTATACTCAAATTCTGGAAAAATGCTCCAATACCAACAATAAAAATGTGGATTTCAAACATGTTCGAAACATTACACCTGGAAGAGATGAAACTCCACCTAGCAGGCAAAGCAGACCACTTTCAAAAGATGTGGTCTGCATTTATGGAACTATTACAAGCATAAGGTGCAATAGTAATTTAAAAAATAAATGGTACCAGGATCTGGTAACGGGGGGTAAACCCCCCCCCCCCCCCCAAAAAAAAACACGGCTGATATATATATTTTTTTGCGGAGTTTTGTGTTATAATAGAGCGATTGTTTCTCCTTTTTTTTCTTTTCCTTCTAGGGTCTATTTCCTTTCTTTACTTCCTTCTCTAACTTCTTCTCTAAGGGGCTTTCTTTTCCCAACACTTTCCTGCACCTTCACGACTCTTGCTCACTTTCCTTACTTCTTTTATTTCTACCTTTTTTAAAGCTTGAAAAACGAAGTGGTACAACAAATGTAATAAGATATATGTGATGTGTATTACTGTAATTTACTGTACTTCCAATAAAAAACACGCCATCTGTCTTGGCGGCGGCGCGACTCACCCGTTGCAGCGGCCCCTACAGCCTGTCTGTCTTTTTTTTATTTTTTGTCTAGTTAAATGTAGTGTTTGGTGTTTTTTAATAGTATTTTTAAATGTGTAAATGTGGGGGGGGGGGAGGGGGAAACTGTTTAAATCTCTTCCCTGTCCGGGAGACCCGACTTTTTCCCTGTCGGGTCTCGGCTGTAGTTGGGGCCTAGCACCGTGGAGCGGCCTCCAGCCTGAATGAGCCGGGGGCTCGGGAGACTGCGGAGCTGCGGAGCTGCGGAGCTGCGGATCTGCGGACTCACCATCGTCGGGGGTGGCCGGCCTCGGAGCGTGGGGAGCGGCGGTGACTCGCTGCTGCGACTCGACTCCTGGGGCTCGGAGGCTCCAGCAACGCAGCCGCAGGTCCGGTGGACTGTGACATCGGGAGCTCGCGGGTCTGGGAGGAGAGAGAGAGACCGCTTCCCGGAGCTCCCGCAACGCGACTTCTCCAGCCAGTGTCACGGGGTTGGAACAACCCGGACCGGGACAGTACATCACCCGGCGCGGCTTCATGGCCGTGGGACTCACCATCGCCCGTGGGGGTTCCAACCTTGGACTTTCAGACCGGGAGCGGGGCCGTAAATCGCCCCGCGCGGCCTAAAATGGCCGTGGGACTTATCATCACCCGCCTGGGGGCTTGGACATCGGGAGAGACACGGAGAACAGGGGAGAGAAAAGACTTGCCTTCCATCACAGTGGCTTCACTGTGATGGATGTTTGTGTGAATTTAATTATGTGTATGTCTGTAAGACAGTGTCTTTGTTTGTATGGCTGTGGAAACAACATTTCGTTTGAGTCTCACTGGGGCTCAAATGATAATAAATTTGTATTTGTATTGTAAAAATAAATACAAAAATTAAAAAAAAAGAATACTGCATCAGTGGTAACATGATCTTATAAAATGCCGATCACCTCTTTACCCTCAAGCCTAGAATATACCACAAACCCTAGAATAGCATTTAGAATTAACTCTAAACTCGACAACTCTAAACTCTAGAAAATGAAATCCGAACTGCATACATTGCTTTGTTATTTCAGGCTGAATGTAGCATTATTGAAAGAGAGTCTGGTGGATATACAAAACCAACAACAACTTGTGCCTGTATTTTTCTGGTTGTGAAATGCCAAGGGAGGGACTGGTCACTCGGTGTAGAAAGTGAAAAGGAATTATATTTGGCAATAGAAATTAACGTAACCTTTTAACTGCCACAGCCATGGTTGACTGTCCTTTCTCCCTGGGAGATTATCTAGGATTTCAATGACATCAGTCAGAACTGTTTTTTCAATAGGGAACAATTATCACTGCCCAAGCAATAAAAGGTAGCAGAATCCCTGCTCAAATCAGAGTACTGACAGAAAATTGCTTCCTATTTTTGATTTAATAGATTGTAATAATGTGCATATTGAAAACAAAAAAGGTGAAAATAGGGCTAAAATAATTTTAAATCAAGGTTCAGTTACCCATTCCTTGCCCATATAAAAACAGAATACAATTCATTCAGCTAAGCTCTTATGGACTGATGATATTGGACCTGCTTTTCTCACTGCGGTTCACTTACGTCTGTAGTTATGCCCATTCATTTACACTGAGTGGGTTAAGAATTAACCTTTACATTGCACTACATTACTATCAAAGACAGAAATCGATTGACAAATCTACTGCTTGCATTCAAATACATAGAAAATTGCACTCTAGACCAGGGCTTCAAACAAATTTTAGCAATTTTCTAAGCGTAAATAATACTTTAAAAGTACAATGCAGCATTTGTTCATCTTCATAACTTTCTTCTTTAAGTTTACTATTACTTCTCTTATTTAGATTACCCCTCTCCCCAGATCATCAGATCCCTTTTAAATCTTCTTCCTCTCATCTTAAACCTATCCACTCTAATTTTACTCCACTACTCAGGAAATAGACTGTGACCAGCTACTCTGTCAAAGGCTCTCATTATTTTATAAACTCTATATGATCGCTCCTCAACCCCCTTTGCTCCAGGCAAAACAGTCCCAGCCTATCCAATCGCTCATAACTCAAGCCCTTCAGTCCAAACAACATCCTTGTGAATCTTTTCCACATCCTCTCAAGCATGATCCTACCATTCCTACAGTGTGGCAGCCAGAACTGCACACTATACTCCAAGTGCAGTCCAACCAACACTTTTCAAAACAGTAACATGACAGCCCAACTCTTGTACTTAGTGCCATGACTGATATGCAAATATGCCTTCTTCACCATCCTATCTACCCATCTTCCCATTTTCAAGGAACTATGTACTTGTACCACTCAATCTTTCTGTTCAACAACATTCCCAGGCCCCTGCCATTCACCGTGTATGTAAGTTAGTCATGGACAAATGCGACTTCAGTCAAATAATGACAGTTTTGCAGGAATTTACCAATTAGCAGAAGGCGGAAATATTTTAGAGCAAAGATTCTGGACCGACAATAGAATGCAACTTTGTGAGACTGGCGTATTTCAGGTGAGATGTTAAAACTATCTGCTCTATTATGTGAACATACATCATAATATATTTTTGCAGGAAAGCAGTGGGTTGTTCAAGTCTCACATTGTTTCACCAAAAACAAATGATTTGGCCCCATCAAAGGTACACAAAAGTGCTGGAGAAACTCAACGGGTGCAGCAGCATCTATAGAGCGAAGGAAATAGGCACCTTTTCGGGCCGAAACGTTGCCTATTTCCTTCGCTCCATGGATGCTGCTGCACCTGCTGAGTTTCTCCAGCATTTTTGTGTACCTTCGATTTTCCAGCATTTGCAGTTCCTTCTTAAAAACGATTTGGTCCCATCGCATTGCTGTTTCCGGTAGCTTTTTGTATCCAAATAGACTGCCATGTTTCGTATATTCAAAGTTGACTACACATTGGAAGTAGTTCATTAGCTATAAATCTCTGAAGGGCATCCTGAAAGGACTGTGTGAGGCAGCATATAAATGCTAATCTTTCTTCCTGGAGGCTCTACTTCACTGAGAATCCAAAGATTGATGGGTCGTGTTGGTATGTTGCACACACTTAAATGAGGAGACAAGATGAAAAACTAAATGATTCAGATTCAATTTGAGATGATCACATTGGTTCATAGCAGACAGTGCAGCAACATAATTCAAATGAGCATACATTTCAACAAAACAGCATAAGGAACAAAATATAAGAAAAAAAGGCAGTATTTCACAATTATATAAAGATTATGAAAATAATCAATAGTTGGAGGTCTTCAACATTCCATTCATCCAAATCCAAATTAATATTGAAACAACTTTGCTAATTGTTTACAGTTAAGGTCAAAGACAGCAGCATACAGATCTCACTATGGTTTGGCATCAGGTCAATTTGTTTCAACATAGTTTTAGTTACAAGATTAATCCGACACTCTGCAGTTACAAATCATTTGCTGAATGTTTTTGCAAAATGTTAGCCTCTTGCCAGACCAAAGTCAGATTCCTTATACACACTCATTTGCAAGCCACGAGCAGAATTGAAACACACAAAATAGCTCAATATTGCTGGATTTTACATGTTTTATATAAATCTAATATTATTTTGTTACTATTATTTTAAGCCACAGAATTCACTTCTACCACGTTCAACTTTTCACTTGCATTAGATGGTATTTTATACCTTGGCAATGTATGTACGTTTTCACAAAATCTGGCTCTTCTGATTAAAAAATAAATGCTATCAGAGATTTTGGCACTGATATTAAAAGAATACAGACAAATAGAATCAAAGCCTCAAGAAAGTCTGAGTATTAGATTTGGCAAAGTAGTATAACCTATAAACTATCTTGGTCGAGGTTTTGTGGTCTTTTGGCAGGAGACACCCAAAATTGAGTTGTTTGGATCGGCTCTTGCAATAAAAATTATTTAACCTAAAAATGTGTTAGGTGGTCTATGAAAGTAAAATACACAAAATAATTGTATCAGCAGATTCTATTTCAGAATTTGGTTCCTTAGACTGGCCTGACAAGGTTTATACTGTATATCATTGACTACAGGAGAAAGGGATCTCATTGAAGTATGTAATATTTCCTAAGCGACTTGTCATGGCATTTGCTAAGAGGATGTTTTTTCCTCGGTGAGAAAATAAAGATTGGATTGGATTGGATTGGATTCCTTTATTGTCATTCAGGCCTTTCGGTCAGATAAAAGTCCCACTCTCAGAATCAGGGGCCGTGCAGCGTTTTTGGAAGTGGGGGGGGGGGGGGGGGGGGGGGGGGGGGCTGAGCGATCACTGATCACCGGCCTCGGGGGTACCCAGTGAGGGTGCGGAGCGACTGAGAGGGGGGAGGGTGACACAATTATTATTTTTTGTTGTTGCCCGACTTCAAAAAAATGGGGGATAATACAGGCCATCCCCCCAACTCAAAAAGTGGGGGGGGATATATCCCCCATCCCGCCCCCCACCCTCTCTCGGGGCCGACTCTCTCTCTCTTGGGGCCGACTCGCTCTCTCACGCCGCCCACCCTCCCTCCCTTCTGCTCGGCGGCTAATCACAGCGCATCACTCACTGCCCCACATCTTGAATGTGCACTGCGCTGTGATTGGCCGTTTAGCGGAGGGTTTTGGGGGGGGCAGTCGGCTTCCGCCACGGCTGGTCGTAGTTTTGCCCATGAGAATAAGGGGCCAACCAATTCAGATAGTGGTGCATTTCGAATGGTTATGTACAGTAAATAAGCAATGTTATAGAATCACAATCATAGAGCACAGAAAAAGGCCCTTTGGTCCAACTCACCCCATGTTAACCAAGATGCCTCATCTAGGTTAGTTTCATTTGACTCCAATTGGCCTACATCACTCTGAAACTTTTCGTATTTTAAATGTTGTTATTATACCTAACTTAATTTCTTCCTCTAGCATCTCATTCCAAATATCCAACACCCTCTGTGTGAAGAGGTTTCCCTCTAACCTGAAACCAATGTCCTCCAGTTCTTGATTTCCTTACCCTGAGAAACAAGACTCTGTGGGTTAATCCTATCTATTCCCCTCATGATTTTATACACCTCTATAATATCACACCTCAGCCTCCAGCGCTCCAAGGAATAAGGTCTTGCCTGCCCAATCTCTCCATATGGGCAACATGCCCAATAATCTTCTCTGCGTTCTTTCCAGCTTAATGAAATATATCCTATGGCAGGTTGACCAAAAGCAAACACAATACTCCAAGTGTGGCCTCATCAGCATCTTGTACAACTGTAACAAAACGTTCCAACCTCTATACTTAATTCGTTGACTGATGGTCAATGTGCCAAAAGCCTTTTTCATTTGCGATGCTACTTTCAGTAAACTAACTACTTGTACTCCTAGAACCCTTTGCTCTATAATACACCTAGGGCCATGTGGTACTTCCTAAGGCCCTACCATTTACTGTGAAGGTCCTGCCCTGGTTTAGCTTCCCAAAACTCACACTTATCTGAATTACACTCCATTAGCCATTCCTCAGCCCACTTGCCCAACTAATCAGGATCCTGTCGAAATTCTTGGCAACCATGTATACTGTCCAGAATACCGCCTATTTTGGTATCATCTTCAAACTTACCAATTAAGACATACATTCTTATCCTAATCTTTGATATCGATGACAACCAACAATGAGGTCACACCGATCTCCAAGGTATACTTCTTATCACAAGCCTCCAGACTGAAAAACAACCTTCCACCACTACCTCTACTTCCTACCATGAAACCAATTCTGTATCCAGTTACTTATTCACCCTGAGTAACCTTCAAGAGTAACCTATCATGCGGAACCTTACCAATGGTCTTGCAGGTCCATTTGGACTAAGCAAGATTAGTGTGGGAAAAATATTGGATAAAGAGGCCATAAAAAATCTATTTGAATTCTCCTTAATATTATCTGCCAGAGCTATTACATGCTCACATTTTACTGTCCTGATTTCCTTCTTTGGTATGCTCCTCCATCCCCTGTACTCCTCCAGGAATGCATTTGAACCCAGCTGCTGATACCTGATCGTGCCTGCTTTTTCCAAGCACTCAAAATTTCAATTTCTCATGCATTATCCAAGGATCCTTCCTCCTTTACATGTCTTGCCCTTCACTCTCAGAGGAACATGCATACATTGAACTCTCAATTATGACCCTTTGAAAAGCATTCCACTTTCCAGATGTCCCGTTACCCACGAACCACATACTCCGATCATGTTTTGCACATTCCTGTCCAACACCATCAAAGTTGGCCTTGCCCCACTGACTTGCTGGACCAACCCTGTCTTCTCCATAACTATTTTAAAGCTGGCGGTCACTAGTCTCAAAAGCTTGCACACGGACACTTCAGTCACTTGATCCCAATTCTCTAGAAGAGAGGATGTAGTAATGTCATCACTTGTATATATTCTATTTGTATGCATATATGATTTAAGCATCGCATAGAGGGAGTTCATTATTACAAAGAGTTGTTGTTTGTGGAAACTCTTAAGTCCACTAATATTTATTTCAAGTATAACTTAACAGCACTTAAGCAGGATCCAAGATCCATGTTATGATAAAATTACAAAATTTGGAATAAAGAAAAATATCTTCACTCACTGTGAATCTTTATCATTCTTGACCCCAGAGGGCTGTAGATAATGAGTTATTCAATATACTTAAGGCAAAGATTGGAAGATTTTTGGATACCAATTGAATCAAAGAAGATGGGGATGTTGCAACGAAAGTAAAGTCAATGGAGGAGATCAGTCACAAGTTACTGAATGGAAGAAACAGCACCATATAGTCCACTTGTTTTACACATTCTTTTGTAATTGTTGAAAATTTTATATTTTGATTGGAGTTTTAGCATGTTTATAGCCCTGTCCCACTGTACGAGTTCATTCAAGAGTTCTCCCGAGTTTGCCCTGATTCGAACTCTGGAGATTTACGGTATTGGCCGCTCGCAGATACTCGGGGCTCTCGTGGACATTTTGCAACATGTTGAAAAATCTTCACGAGTCTTACCGAGCTTACTTCATTTCCCGAGTACCTGCCATTAGCATTACGAGCCGCTATGATACGTCCCCGAGCTCCGACATATCCGCTACGTTCATTCTACGTGCTTATCACGAGTTTGATTTTTTTTTAAACTCGGGAGAGCTCTTAAATGAACTCATACAGTGGGACAGGGCTTTACGTATTTTAAGATAATCTCAATTTAAATAAATGCTTTAATGTAATTTTACATAGCCAGTAGCTTAAAATGTTAAATATTTCTCTATAATTTCAGAAGAACTTGAAGTAGAATTGGGTCCAGCATTTAGGTGTACAGTTCAAAGTAGCATATTTACAGACCGCGTTATAATCAATTAGCGCCTTCCAATGGAAGATCTTTGACTTGAATAGTGAACTTTGTTTTATTCTCTCTTAGATGCTCCCTGATTGCTGCATTATTTCAGCATTGTTTGTTATATATATCGTGATAGCAATGGCCATAAAACACAATCCTATTTTCAGGACTTGCAAAAATGATATAACAAGGTTATTTCCATATTAGGTTATGATAAATAGGAGGATGTGTGAAGACCAGTTATGGACCAGTTAGCCTGACATCGGTGGTGGGGAAGATGCTGGAGTCAATTAAAGATGAAATAGCGGCACATTTGGATAGCAGTAACAGGATTGGTCTGAGTCAGCATGGATTTATGAAGGGGAAATCATGCTTGACTAATCTTCTGGAAATTTTTGAGGATGTAACTAGGAAAATGGACAAGGGAGATCCAGTGGATGTAGTGTACCTGTACTTTCGAAAGCCTTTGATAAGGAGATTAGTGGGGAAAATTAGAGCACATGGTATTGGGGGTAGGGTACTGACATGGAAAGAAAATTGTTTGGCAGACAGGAAACAAAGAGTAGGGATTAACGGGTCCCTTTCAGAATGCCAGGCAGTGACTAGTGGGGTACCACAAGGCTCGGTGCTGGGACAGCAGCTATTTACAATATACATTAATGATTTAGATGAAGGGATTCAAAGTAACATCAGCAAATTTGCAGATGACACAAAGCTGGGAGGCAGTGTGAACTGTGAGGAGGATGCTATGAGGATGCAGGGAGACTTGGACAGGTCGGGTGAATCGGCAGATGCATGGCAGATGCAGTTTAAGTTGGATAAATGTGAGGTTATCCACTTTGGTGGCAAGAACAGGAAGGCAGATTATTATCTGAATTGTGTCAAGTTAGGAAAAGGAGAAGTACAACGAGATCTGGATGTCCTTGTACATCAGTCACTGAAAGTAAGCATGCAGGTACAGCAGGCAGTGAAGAAAACTAATAGCATGTTGGCCTTCGTAACCAGAGGAGTTGAGTATAGGAGCAAAGATGTCCTTCTGCAGTTGTATAGGGCCCCAGTGAGACCACACCTGGAGTATTGTGTGCAGGTTTGGTCCCCAAATTTGAGGAAGGACATTTTTGCTATTGAGGGAGTGCAGCGTAGGTTCACTAGGTTAATCCTCAGGATGGCTGGACTGTCATATGTTGAAAGAATGGAGGGACTTGGCTTGTATACACTGGAGTTTAGAAGGATGAGAGGGTATCTTATTGAAACATAAGAATATTAAGGGATTGGACACGCTAGAGGGAGTCCAGAACCAAGGGCCACAGTTTAAGAATAAGGGGTAGGCCATTTAGAACAGAGATGAGGAAATACTTTTTCACCCAGAGAGTTGTGAAACAGTGGAAATCTCTGCCTCAGAAGGCAATGGAGTCCGATTCTCTGGATGCTTTCAAGAGAGAGTTAGATAGAGTTAAAGATAACAGAGTCAAATGATATGGGGAGAAGGCAGGAACGGTGGATAATCAGCCATGATCATAGTGAATGGCAGTGCTGGCTCGAAGGGCCGAATGGCCTACTCCCGCACCTAATGTCTATTGCCCTGAAATTCTATTCTACAATGTGCTATGGACACAATGCAACAGAATTTCATCTGAAAATTGATCGCAAACAGACTGGAAAATGTCTGCATTGCTTGGGCTAAACATCTATGCTCTCCCTTGTGCAAACCCAGGAGATGCCACATCTCCCCCTTTATCTCCTTACTTACTGTCTTCAGGGCCCTAAACAACTGCCATGCAAAGTTGTGATTATACCTCTTCCAATGTATTATACTGCACTCACTCCTATATTGGTGAACCCAGATGCAGATGGGGTGACTGCCTTGGAGATCATCTCCATTCAGTCCTCAAGCATGTCTGTAGGCTTTTGGGTGCCTGGTGTTTCCTGGCTCTGTCCTACTCCCACTCTGACCCTTCTCCTGTCTCTTTCGCCGTTCTAATGAAGTTCAGTGTAAATGTATGGAACAGCACCTCATATTCTCACCAATTTAACAATTTCAAAGTGTCAATTTAACAATTTCGAAGTGTTAATTCCAACAATCCTTTATATCTCATATATCCTGCATTTATAGGTTTTTTTCTTCTCTGTTGGTATTTTCAGGAAATGACTTGTCTTCTATTTCTATTGTCTCCGCTGCTCCATTTTATTCACTTAAACCACTCTTTCATTCTGCATTATCGCACCTTCACTATTTAATATCGTCTGCCTTCCTTTCTATGGCCGATCGTGCTTCCTCTCTCCACCCATGTCTCCATTCTCTGCAACCTTCAATTTCTTTATCTCAAACTTCTCTCAGTTCCATGAAAGGTTGTTGACCGGAAACATTAACTCTGTTTCTCTCTTCCCTGTCTTACATATTATTTCCATGATTATCTGTTTCATTTCCGATTTCCACCATCTGCACTAGTTTACTTTTGAATAACATAATACCAGTCAGTAACCAATTTTGAGACCAAATTTTTATCTAAGGGAGCAACTAATACAAGAACATTTCCATTTGAATATCGATTAGTGGACAAACCAGAGAAACATCAATGATCTTTTGCTGAATCTCCTTTGAAGAGGCTTGGATGTTTTGTTAATTACGTAAGAGGCTTTGCTTAACCATCAGTTTTTGTTGTTGATATCTAAAGAACTGCTTGAGGCATGAAAATAGGTACCTTTGAGTAAGTGTCCAACAGGAAGAACACAAGGCCACTATCTGCAAAATCCCATATAAAGTTATTTAGAAATCAGCCATTCCACTCCATATGATTCTGGGCTGTGAATGTGTTCAATAATCACCAGCCTAGTTTGCTAAAGAGGCTTGGAAAATATTAGAGATATCCATATTGACAATCAATATTTCCTTAGTTATATTCCGGAAATATGGCTCTACTGCAATATGGCACAGTTTGTAACTCTTATTTTACAATTATGATACTTAACTGTGAACAATACAAGGATGATATTAATAGTAGTTAACATTATCTGTGATGAGTGTGAAGATATATCGTTCGAGTCAAAGCTCAGCCTCATTCAGCAATATCACATCTCTTGACTCTCAATTTTCCAGTCACTGGAATTTATCATTTGAAAATCTAGAGCGTTTTACACTGATCTGATTCTCCCTATTGCTTTCATGTTGAGCGAGAATCTCCAGGCTGGGTGTACCAATTTGCTTACATGCATCCTGTACAATCTTGCATATAGTGCAGTTTTAGTTGGTACATTTAATCTGTACCCAATAGTGAAATTTGAAATTCATTATGCAGCGAATCCAAACTGAATCAATTTGAAATGTATGAATGCATGAACATGACTAAAGGAGAATGTAAAACATCTCTGTAAGAACTCCATAGTTATCTACAACTTCAACAACTACAAAACATCTACCTATTTGCCATTGTAAAAGTCCTCAGCTGCAGTTCCTGTAACATTTGTTGTTAAGTAAAGGGACATGCATGTTCCAATTTATTCTCCCTCACAAGCCATTGGTTTCTTCAAATTGTTTTTAAAAGGAATCCGATAACCTGGCAACCTCCAGAATATCAGACACTGACGTGCAGAACTTTTTGTATCTAGTCCGATATAACAAAATGTGGATTGTAATGCTAACTTTTCCATTCATAGTTTAAAGCTTTTACGAGAAGAGCTCAAAATGCGCTGTGAGTGCCGTCAATAGAATCCTGCCTTTTTGGGAATCCAGCCACTTGCTAAAATATTTTGGTGATATCAGAATGCCACCACATTATTAAATTGAATAAGCTCCACTGAAAATGATCTTAGTGATTGAATGTATGAATGATTGGACCGTGGCATCGGAATAGAGCACAGCTGCCCTGGATCTGTTTGAAATTAGTTAAGGACCTGTCCCACTTAGGCGATTTTTACGCGACTGCCGGCGACACTCACAGTCGTAGCGGGACGCTGAAAAACCGGCTTCTCTGGACCCACCCTACGACAATGTCTACGACAAGCTTCCACCTAGTCGACGTCAAGCTACGTCAACCGACGACACAATTCCTCACGACTTGGGACGTCCACATAACCACACCTACGACAACCTTCGACCACACAGGCGACAACCTACGACAACTGACGTCAACTTACATCCATCCACGACAAGATACGACAAGCTATGACCCTGTCGGTGACAAATAAAGACAATAGACAATAGGTGCAGGAGTCAGCCATTCGGCCCCACGAGCCAGTACCGCCATTAAATGTGATCATGGCTGATCATCCCCAATCGGTACCCCGTTCCTGCCTTCTCCCCATATCCCCTGACTCCGCTCTCTTTAATAGACCTATCTAGCTCTCACTTGAAAGTATCCAGAGAACCTACCCCCACCTCCCGCTGAGGCAGAGAATTTCACAGACTCACAACTCTCTGTGAGAAAAAATGTTTACTTGTCTCCATTTTAAATGGCATATAAATGTGAGGTTATCCATTTTGGTGGCAAAAACAGGAAAGCAGACTATTATCTAAATGGTGGCCGATTGGGAAAGGGGGAGATGCAGCGAGACCTGGGTGTCATGGTACATGGTGCAGGTGCAGCAGGCAGTAAAGAAAGCGAATGGTATGTTAGCTTTCATTGCAAAAGGATTTGAGTATAGGAGCAGAGAGGTTCTACTGCAGTTGTACAGGGTCTTGGTGAGACCACACCTGGAGTATTGCGTACAGTTTTGGTCTCCAAATCTGAGGAAGGACATTATTGCCATAGAGGGAGTGCAGAGACGGTTCACCAGACTGATTCCTGGGATGTCAGGACTGTCTATATGAAGAAAGACTGGATAGACTTGGTTTATACTCTCTAGAATTTAGAAGATTGAGAGGGGATCTTATAGAAACTTACAAAATTCTTAAGGGGTTGGACAGGCTAGATGCAGGAAGATTGTTCCCGATGTTGGGGAAGTCCAGGACAAGGGGTCACAGCTTAAGGATAAAGGGGAAATCCTTTAAAAACGAGATGAGAAGAACTTTTTTCACGCAGAGAGTGGTGAATCTCTGGAACTCTCTGCCACAGAGGGTAGTTGAGGCCAGTTCATTGGCTATATTTAAGAGGGAGTTAGATGTGGCCCTTGTGGCTAAGGGGATCAGGGGGTATGGAGAGAAGGCAGGTACGGGATACTGAGTTGGATGATCAGCCGTGATCATATTGAATGGCGGTGCAGGCTCGAAGGGCCGAATGGCCTACTCCTGCACCTAATTTCTATGTTTCTATGTTTCTATACCCCTTATTCTTAAACTGTGGCCCCTGGTTCTGGACTCCCCCAACATCGGGAACATGTTTCCTGCCTTTTGTGTGTCCAAACCCTTAACAATCTTATATGTTTCAATAAGATCCCCTCTCATCCTTCTAAACTCCGGAGTATACAAGCCCAGCCGCTCCATTGTAATTAACCTTGTAAACCTACGCTGCACTCCCTAAACAGCAATAATGTCCTTCCTCAAATTAGGGGACCAAAACTGCACACAATACTCCAGGTGTGGTCTCACTAGGGCTCTGTACAACTGCAGAAGGACCTCTTTGCTCCTATATTCGATTCCTCGTGTTATAAAGGCCAACATGCCACTCACTTTCTTCACTGCCTGCTGTGCATTCATGCCTACTTTCATTGACTGATGAACAAAGACCCCCAGATCCCGTTGTACTTCCCCTTTTCTTAACTTAACACCATTTAGATAGTAATCTGCCTTCCTGTTATTGCTACCAAAGTGGATAAGCTCACATTTATCCACCTTAAACTGCATCTACCATGCATCTCCCCCTCACCCAACCTGCCCAAGTCACCCTGCATTCTCATTGCATCCTCCTCACAGTTCGCACTGCCACCCAGCTTTGTGTCATCTGCAAATTTGTCAATGTTACTTTGAATCCCTTCATCCAAATCATTGATGTATATTGTAAATAGCTGCGGTCCCAGCACCGAGCCTTGCGGTACCCCACTACTCACTGCCTGCCATTCTGAAAGGGACCAGTTAATCCCTACTCTTTGTTTCCTGTATGCCAACCAATTTTCTATCCATGTCAGCACTCTACCCCCAATACCATGTGCCCTAATTTTGCCCACTAATCTCCTATGTGGGACTTTATCAAATGCTTTCTGAAAGTCCAGGTACACTACATCCACTGGCTCTCCCTTGTCCATTTTCATAGTTACATCCTCAAAAAATTCCAGAAGATTAGTCAAGCATGATTTCCACCGTAAATCCATGCTGACTCGGACCGATCCTGCTATTCAAATATGCCACCATTTCATCTTTTATAATTGACTCCAGCATCTTCCCCACCACCGATGTCAGGCTAACTGGTCTATAATTCCCTGTTTTCTCTCTCCCGCCTTTCTTAAAAAGTTGGATAACATTAGCTACCCTCCAATCCACAGGAACTGATCTTGGATCTATAGAACATTTGAAAATTATAACATAGAAACATAGAAAATAGGTGCAGGAGTAGGCCATTCGGCCCTTCGAGCGTGCACCGCCATTCAATATGATCATGGCTGATCATCCAACTCAGTATCCCGTACCTGCCTTCTCTCCATACCCCCTGATCCCTTTAGCCACAAGGGCCACATCTAACTCCCTCTTAAATATAGCCAATAAACTGGCCTCAACTACCTTCTGTGGCAGAGACTTCCAGAGATTCACCACTCTCTGTGTGAAAAATGTTTTCCTCATCTCAGTCCTAAAAGATTTTCCCCTTATCCTTAAACTGTGACCCCTTGCAAGGGGTGACATTGATTTTCCTGATTTTCCCAGTATACCTGCATATTGAAATCTCCCATAACAACCATAGCATTACCTTTACTACATGCCAATTTTAACTCCTGATTCAACTTGTACCTTATATCCAGGCCACTGTTTGGGGGCCTGTAGATGCCCCATTAGGGTATTTGTACCCTTACAATTCCTTAGTTCTATCCATTCTGACTCCATATTTCCTGTTTCAATGTCACCCCTTGCAAGGGACTGAATTTCATTCCTCACCAACAGAGCTACCCCACCCCCTCTGCCCACCTGTCTGTCTTTTCGATAGGAGGTATACCCTTGGATATTCAGTTCCCAGCCTGGCCCTCTTGAAACCATGTCTGTAATTCCCACAACATCATACTTGCCAATTTCTAACTGAGCCTCAAGCTCGTTCATTTTATTTCTTATACTTCGCACATTCACATACAACACTTTGACCTCGGTAATCACCTTCCCTCTCGCACCGCTCACATTTGGCCCTGATCTTACTCTCTATCCCTTCTTGAACTTTCCGTCCCATTAATTTAAGAGTCTTTTTTTTTACTTTTCCTGTACTCACTTCCCCTTCAACTCCATCTTTATACTCCCATTTTGTCAATCCCTCCCCCCCCCACTATTCAGTTTAAACTCACACTTGTAGCCCTAGCAAACTTGCCCGCCAGAATGTCGGTCACCCTCCAGTTAAGGGGTAACCCGTCCCTTTTATACAGGTCACCCCTACCCCAGAAGAAATCCTAGTGGTCTATAAATCTAAATCGTTGCTCCCTGCACCAGCCCCTCAGCCACACATTCAGATCCCCTATCTCCCTGATCCTGTCCTCACTAGCACAAGGTACTGGAAACAATCCAGAGATAACCACCCTAGACGTCCAGCTTTTCAGTCTTCTTCCCAACTCTCTGAACTCATGTTGGAGAACCTCCTTCCTCTTCTTCCCAATGTTGTTTGTGCCTAGATGCACAACTACTGCCGGCTGTTCACCTTTCCTCTCAAGGATGTTCTGAATTCGGTTTGTGACATCTTGAACCCTGGCACCAGGGAGGCAACAGACCATCCCCATGTCTTGCCTGCCGCCACAGAATCTCCAGTCCGCACCTCGGACAATGGAGTCACCCACCACTGTGGCTCTGCCCGACGTCGGTCTCACTGGTCGAGTCCCATCTCTAGGATTGGAGCCACCGACATGTCTGTGTCGACATCTCCTGTGAGATTCCAAGATCTGCAACAACTGAAGACAATTCAGTCGCCGGTACCTGTCGGCGGTCGACGTAGGTAGTCGCCGATGGAATTCACCGAAGTCAGCACATAGCGACAACCAACGTCACCTAGTATCATCCTGGCCACAACCTACGACAACCTACGACAGCAGCTAGGACAGGTGAAGACAGGCAACATCAAGCCCACTGACATCGAAAGGTTTTGAACACTTCAAAATCCAGCAGCGACAAGAAAAAAGTTACGACACTTGGAGAGACAAATCATGACAATACAGGCATCACCCTGCGACGACAGCCTATTTTGCGGCTGTCGCCGAAAAAAATCGCCTAAGTGGACAGGTCCTTTAGCTGTATAAAGTATCGTGTTTTGGTAACTTTTGCAGCCAGTGACGATTTTGGTCATCATTCCTTGCGTAGATGGTGGCACGTTGCCTTTCTGGTGCACTGAGCCTATCTCATGCAGTGCCTCTCACTTGGTCATTGAGATCTTCATTTCCAGCAATAATATCCTCATCGTATTCTCATCCTCCATTCCCTCCTCCCGTGCTGTACTTCCTCGTCTATTAAAATAGCAACCGGAGAATAACCCTTGAGAATCTGATGATTGGACCTAAGAATCTCTGAATTCATAGGGGAGTAGAAAGATACTCCAGTGTTGTGAATTGATGATCTGTCAGCTCACACTGGGTGAAAAGCATCGAGCTTATTCACACAACAGGCATTATAGCGATCACTTCCAACTCCAGAAATTACTTCCCACAGGACTTTAGGCCAAGGAGTAAAATACTGTGGGCAACAAGATATGTCTCCTTAAACTCATTATTTATTACCTTGCACCCTGGGGTTGACATTCATGTACTGTGTGTGCAAAGTACTTATGATACAGAGTCATTGTATATCATAACAAACATAGAACCATAGAAAATAGGTGCAGGAGTAGGCCATTCGGCCCTTCGAGCCTGCACCGCCATTCAATATGATCATGGCTGATCATCCAACTCAGTATCCTGTACCTGCCTTCTCTCCATACTCCCTGGTCCCTTTAGCCACAAGGGCCACAAGTACTTTAATTTGTATACATACAGAGACCATCGAGATGAGTACGGTAGGCTCCGAATCGTAAGTTAAAACTAAAAACACAACAACATGGCTTCCCGCACACACAAGGTGGCGGTGGTGTGGGAAACCTGACATGGATTATGGATCAGGTCATCAGCAGCAAAGCCAGACATGGATCAAATCAGCAATACTGTTTGATCTACATCCCCCCTTAGGTTTTTGCCCAAAGGGCAAACATAAAGCATGCAGGATTAATATGTTTATAAAGCTGTAAAAATTAACTATCATCTACAGTAAAGCAATGGAGGATATATTGCAAGTAATGTAAGTAACGCCGGTTACAGTTAATTAGATTCCAAGTTCTGCACCTGGACATAATCCCCCTATCTAGCCAGGGGCTTGCTGACCTGTCCTGCACGGGTACGATACAGGCCTTCAGCCATGCCCCTCACAGGAGATGTCGCCACAGGCACGGCCTCCATTGGGAGTTTCTTGGCAGGCAACAACTCAACCAGCACAGGTTTCACAGGGGATTTGTCAACAGGCTTTACAGAGGTCTTCATCATCAACACCAGCCCCATTGGCAGTCTTTTTGCAGGTATAGAAACAAAGTTCTGATCGTAGAACTGTTCACTGTCTGCTGTCACATGTCCCACATTCAGATAGTAATTTCCATCCTCTGTCCATAACACATAATTTGGCGCATCTGCATCATCGTACTGAGCCTGCCTCAATTGCACCGGCTCATTTACTGGCAGAATATGTCGTTGGTTTCGTCTGTATAGACCTCCGCCAGATTGTATCAAATAAGACCTTGGTTGCGGCCACACCTCCTTGACCGTGCCCATACGGTCATACCCCTTCTGGGTTTGGAGACGGACCATCTGGCTCTCCGACAATGGTTGGAGAGAACAACTAGAACGGTCGTAGTATGCCTTCTGTGGCAGTTTTTTATGCTGCAGACGAGCCCAAACCACCTCGGGCTCGCAGACTTGTGGCTGGAGCAGCTGCTTTGAGACTGGAAGAGTAGTCTGTCTGGGCATGAGTCGCTGAGCCGGCGAACCGAGTGTGGGATCACGTGGAATGTTGCGGAGATTGAGAAGATCCAAAAACACGTCAGATCTGGCCCCGCTGGACTTCTCCATGAGCTCCTTTGCACTGCGGACAGCTCGCTCAGCCAGCCCGTTCGACTGGGGGTACTCCGGACTGCTGGTGATGTGCCTAAAATCCCATTCCATTGCAAAGTCTTTGAAACGCTGACTTGTGAATTGGCCACCATTGTCACACATGAGGGTTTGAGGTACCCCGTGGACCGCAAAATGCCTCACAAGTTTCTTGATGACCGCCGCAGCGGAAGCTGTGGGGAGCAGATCGATCCCAAACCACCCGGAGTGAGAGTCAACCAGGATCAATTATTGGGTGCCACGCCAGTCTAAAATGTCAGTAGACACCATAGACCACAGCAAGTCAGGAACCAGGTGCTGTACAAGGGGCTCTTTCTACTGATGTGGAGCCATGCTGTTGCACACAGTGCAGGACTGCACCCTCTGGCATATATAATCTGACATGGCAGGCCAGAAAAACATACTCTTTGCTCATTGCACCGTGGTTTCAGAACCAGGATGACCTCCGTTTACGGCGTCAAAGTACTTCTGTTGGAGTGAAGCCAGGATCACTGCCTTATGGCCCTTTTTGATAACTCTGCCTTCAATGGCCAGTTCATCTCGGACAGAAAAATAAGGCCAAACAGCAAGCGGAAGCGAATGCTGATTGCCAGGCCATCCTTGATTGATGACCGAGGTGAGCATCTGCAGGGTGGCAACTTTTGCCATATGAACCACCAAGGTAAACAGATGTGAAGGATGAGTGAAATCAATTACCATGACGTCAAACGTGTCTATTTATGATGTGTGCTGGGCGCTCGACCTCCTGAGAGCACTGGAGGTCGAACGCTGCAAGCAACTCTACTGCTGCGCCACTGTGCCGCACAATTATTGTTGCTATTATCAGAAACAAGGCAGGAAGCCCATTATGAAAGAAAGTCTTCTATTTTTATACCCCTTTTCTTGACTTCAGGGCACCCTAAATTTGATTTGTATCCACTGCAGCACTTTTGAAGTGTTGTCATTGTTGTAATGTAAGAATGTTATTATGTGCTGAGCAGGTTTCCTACCACAATCAAAGTATGCTGACTGGGTGGGTGCAGCTCTGAGGACATTCTGAGAATAAAAAAGTGATTAAACTTGGTGATCTGACAATGTTTTGTGTATAAAAGTGCTTAACATTTTCCATTTAATGCCTCTCTGATAAGTCTGAGTTGAGTTCATGGAGAGTCCAGGAGACTCTCATGAAGAAACAGATTTACTTACATATATAGCTGTGTAATATATTTGAGGAATAAGCTAACATATTTCTTCAGTGTTTAAAGAAAGCACCAAGGGGGATAAATTTGATAGCCCTAAGAAGGCTCGAGGATCAGTGAACAATGAACCCATGCCTGCTGACTGTAACACCGGCAACACACCAAATTAATGCAGCCTAACTATTAAAATAGCTTCAATGTCCAGCCTGTGCTACCTGTGCTCTTGATAAGCCAAATGCATCCTCAGGAGGCCAATATTGTTTGTTCAGTTCCAATTAAAGGGCCTGTCCCACTTTCACACCTTAATTCAAAACTTTGCCGAGTTTAAAGGACCTAAACCAAAAATCAAGATCATTGTAATCTACGACCTCCTACGACCATGTTCACGAACTCCGATGAATACGTCTACGAATTCCCACGACTATTTCGATGCCCTCCTTACGAGTGAAAAGTTGCAATTTCTTTCATCCCAACCATTTTTTTACCCGTGGACATTTTTTAACGGGCTGGAACAAACACCCTGACTTACCTGATGCCACGAGTACCTACAGCTAGCATAACGAGCCGCTACGATATATCTACGAACTCCTACGGCCTCCTACGGACTCGTTACGAATATTCTGCAAGTTTGAATCAAGAGGAAAACTAGGGAGAATTTGTGAATAACTCGTGAAAGCGGGACAGGCCCTTGAATCTTGTTAAACCACTTGAAGGGAAGTGTACGATTGGTGAAGGAGGTGATGGCAAATGAAGTACAAGAGATTCGATTACAAGATCTTGGGATCTTGGGAAAAGTGTGAAGATGAGTGAAGAAAAGACCGTACAGATGGGCGAGACCATCCTGAACTACAGGTCGAACGCTTTCTGATGCTGTGCTGTATACAATTATGAATTATCAGAAACAAGGCAGAAGCCCATTATGAAATAAAGTCTTCCATTTTTATACCCCTTTTTCTTGAATCAGTTTGCAAATTTTGGTCCTGCAGCACTTTCATTCACAGAAGAATGTTAGCGAGCAGGTTACCTACAGACAATCAAAGTATGCTGACTGGGTGGGTGCAGCTTAAGAATAAAAAAGGAAACTGCTGACAATGCTGGAAAATAAAGTGCTTAACATTTTCCATTTAATGCTCTCTGGAGAAACTCAGCGGGGTGCAGCGGGAGAACTCTCATGGAGAAAAAGCCTTTGGGCCAACCGAGGATATAGAGTTGAAATGCAATGCCTACGAGTAAAAAGTTGCAATTTCTTTCATCCCAACCATTTTTTTACCCGTGGACATTTTTTATCGGGCTGGAAAAAACATCCTGACTTACCTGATGCCACGAGTACCTACAGCTGGCATAACAAGCCGCTACGATATATCTACGAACTCCTACGGCCTCCTACGGACTCGTTACGAATATTCTGCAAGTTTGAATCAAGAGGAAAACTAGGGAGAATTTGTGAATAACTCGTGAAAGCGGGACAGGCCCTTGAATCTTGTTAAACCACTTGAAGGGAAGTGTACGATTGGTGAAGGAGGTGATGGCAAATGAAGTACAACAGATTCGTATCTTGGAAAAAGTGAAGAAAAGTACAGATGGGAGACCATGAACTACAATATTTTCTGATGCAGTGCTGTATAAGATGAAAAATAAGAGAGATGTTATTTGTTTGTAATGTTGCAGTTGGTCCTACATAATCATTCACAGACGGCAGCGAGGACAGACAGTGTTTAAGAAGGAACTGCAAATGCTGGAAAATCGAAGGTACACAAAAATGCTGGAGAAACTCAGCGGGTGCAGCGGCATCTATGGAGCGAAGGAAATAGGCAACGTTTCGGGCCAAACCCCTTCACACAGATAGTCGTGAGGACAACAAAAGTAGTCAGGTACCAAGAATGTAGTACCTGTACCACAGGCAGCTTGACACAAAAGGTCAGCATTTTCACCTTGCTTACATCTTCAAATCCACATAAATGTGCCACTCGTCTCAGCCACCTCCCGTTGTACCATAACTCATCTACCACAAAATCCCAACAATCAGGTCTTGTACTTTACACTTTGTATCACCCATTTTGCAATTCTGCAAACATCACACACACACCTCACAAGTTGCAACACCTTTTAGCCATGAAGATTACACCTGTCTAACACATCTGCTGACACTTCCAAGCACATTTCATTCACCGTTCCTATTTAAGATGCTGCATTACCCCCCCCCCCAGAGAAAGATGGTAACTGGACAAGGATGTGTGGGCCTGCATTTCCACAGTGCTGACATCTGTTCCTTGAATCTATGACAAGTTGTAGAGGTGAACCTATCAAATAAGACGTAAGCTATTTGCCTCTCCACTCACACTCTCTTCTGAACCTCTTACTTTCTCCATCTCGCTTGCTCCACATTCTTCCATTGGGATCTATTTCTTTGGGCTGTAACCTGGTCAAGAAGCAGTGGAACGGAAGACTGATGATACACATGGTAACACTGATGTCACTCTCACAGCCAGCAGCTTAGATACTGATACTACTCACAACGTGAACTCCAGATCCAGATGCTGTACATCCAGGTCATGCAGCCAAGGCAGGACAAGAATAGTGCATGCTGTATGGTAAAGTTGCATGTAAATTCTGCTGCAGCAGGCTCTACTACAATGAGAAATAGGCTGTGAGAGACACAAAGTGCTGGAGTAAGTCAGTATTTCTGCAGAAAAATGATGGGTGGCGCTTTGGGTCGGGACCCCTCTTCAGAAGAAAGAAAGAAAAGAGGCTTTTGGTTATAGACTTTGAAAGGCTTGTGCACTAGGAAGCCCCACAGAAACCTGTGTTCAGTATTGAGGAGCACTGAGATGTCTGGCGCTGATTTGGTACATGGTTTTATACAGTGCTTACTCTGCATTGATTCCAGCAGGGAATCTGTGGTTAACTCCATTTGTAACACAGGGTTTTGTGGCTGATGTTGCAGATTCATTACAGCACGAGTATTTGACACCAATGTCTGAGTGCTGCAATGGGAGTTCAGCATGTTGTCTTGCAAAGTCAGCTGCCAATGGCTGTAGAATAGTGTTCAAAAGGGCTCGCTGCCTGTCCCCCTGGGTTACTAGGACTGGAGAACTGTCACCTTAGGGAAATGGTAATGGCTCCATCAAGGACAAGCCGCTGTCCTTCCTCAGAAAGTCAGCCTTTGTCTTCCTATCTTTGTCGTTCTGCTGGTATTCTTGCTGTTGCCTGCAAGCCAGCTACCCCATTATGCTGTACCATGCCACGATGATAACCAAAAGCAATCCCATATATCTAAACCGTAAACTGTAAGTTTAAATCCCTTTAAATTATGCTTGTGGAGCTTCACCAAGCTGCTGAACCTGTGTACAGCTGTTCAAAGATAGGGGCATGGACAAGGGGGAGGGGGAGGGGGGGGAGGAGGAGGGAGAGGGAGAGGGGAGAGGGGGAGAGAGGGAGAGGGGAGGGGGAGAGGGGGAGGGGGAGGGGGAGAGGGGGAGAGGGGGAGAGGGGGAGAGGGGGAGAGGGGGAGGGGAGAGGGGAGGAGAGGGGAGAGGGGGAGAGGGAGAGGGGAGGAGAGGGGAGAGGGAGAAAGAAAAGCAGAGAGAAAGAGAAAGAGGAGAGGGGAGAGAGAGGAGAGGGAGAAGGGGAAGGAGAGAGGGAGAGAGGGAGAAAGGAGAGAAGGAAGAGAGGGGGGGAGGGGGGGAGAGGGAGAGGGAGGGGGAGAGAGAGAGAGGGGGAGGAGGGGGAGGGAGAGGAGAGGGAGAGGGGGGAGAGGGGAGAGAGAGAGAGAGAGGGAGGGAGGGAGAAGGGGGGGGGGGGGGGGGAGGGGGAGGGGGAGAGGGAGAGAGAATGGCCGAGAGAGAAGGGAGAAGTATACACACAAAGGCAGGCTTAGTCTATAACGCCAGAAACCAGTGCAGTATATTAGGTCTGTAGAATATAGATGAAATTTACACACATATATAAAAACTATTCTGAAATAAGACAGATACAATAAAAGACGCACAATCAATGGGAGGGGAAGGGGGGGGGGGGGGGGGGGGGACAACAAACATATATACCATTCACCACCATGCTGAAAAGAAATAGAGATGAGACAAGAAAGATGTGGCCAATTGATGAAGACTCTGCAAACTTCCATAACCCATTCAACCATGCTCTCTGTTACTTCTAGCCTGAGGCTGTCATTGATATTCATGGAGCCGGCCGGTGAAGGATCAGTATAGAGAGTGGGCAGCTCTGTCAATCAGGATGGAACAAGAGCTGAATTAACACCATACTGCTTCACGTAAGGTTGTAAATGTATGTAAAATTAATCAAGCGTGATAATAGTTGATTTATTTATCCTGCACAAGTAAATCTTCTGCATGTTACTGATACTTCTGTTAATTTAATTACTTCTTTATTGAAGGGAATCAAGTCCCACAGGAAAGTAAGCAAAGAAGGTTCTGGGAAGCTCAAAAGGCCAACTCTAGTGGATTGGACTTGATGTTTGTAACTGAACCTTAAAACAACATTTGCGTGCAAATCAGGATGTCAAAAAATTTTGCAAAGTTGAAACATTAAAAGCAGAAATGTGATTTTACTCCATACTATTAAAATAAAACACCATATTATGTACAATAGATATGATTCTCCTCATCTGCCAAACAATAAGCGAGTTTGGTATTCCGACTGCGATGCCCAGGTCATAGGTCACTCACGATAAACATTCTCAGCAGCTGTGGTGCGGCATGAATACAGACCTGCGTTTCATCCATAGTTTGGATTGAACACAGGTCTCCGGCACTGCAAACGTTGTTGAATTGCTACTGGACCATCCTCGTCCCTACCTGAGTGTCCCATCCTTGTCTGGGGGCGGCCGGAGTTGTCGGGGTGACCCTAGACTGACGGGAGTCAGACGGGAGTGGCGGCCCGGGCTTACAGTCAGCGCGGAGAAAAAGCGCTAACTCCAGCTCAACTCTGCCTGTCCCGCCGGCGTAACCGACAGGTCTGGACTAACGGGACACTGGCCCAGACCAGCGGAGTTAGCACTTCTTCTCCGCGCTGGCTGTAAGCCTGGGCTGCCACTGCAACGGGCCGGTGTCCCTTCAGTCCAGGGCTGTCAGCACTCCCGTCTGACTGCCATCAGTCCAGGGTCACCATGGACAAATCCCACGATTCCTTGTGTTTTTCAGAATACCAAACTCGCTTATTGAAGAATGCTATTCAGTTACAATTTGCTATTATGAAAAGAGAAGTAAGGGAGAAAATGCCACTAGGTTATTTCAGTGAATATGCAATCAATTACACAGATTTTGTTTTATTTTGTTCTTAACACTAATATTGAAACACGATGAACTGCAGATGTCTTTCGTAGAACACATAAACATATTGAAACAGGTGCAGGAGTAGGCCATTCGGCCCTTCGAGCTGATGATCATGGCTGATCATCCAACTCAGTACCCGTTGCCTTCTAGAACACCCTTAGCCACAAGGGCCACATCTAACTCCCTCTTAAATATAGCCAATGAACTGGCCTCAACTACCCTCTGTGGCAGAGAGTTCCAGAGATTCACCACTCTCTGCGTGGTCATCTCGGTTTTAAAGGATTTCCCCTTTATCTAAGCTGTGACCCCTAGTCCTGGGGAACACTTCCTGCATCATCTAGCCTGTCCAACCCCTTAAGAATTTTGTAAGTTTCTATAACACAGTGCTGAAGAAACTCAGTGGGTCATGCAGCATCTCTAGAGGACATGGATAGGTGATGTTTTGGGTTTGGACTCCCTTCAGATTGATTAGAGTGGGGGAAATAACTGGAAAATATGTGGGTGTGGGACAAAGCCTGGCAAGTGATAGATGGTACAGGGTGTGGGGCGTTTTGATTGACATACTTTATAGTACAAAAGGCTAGAGATGAAAAGACGTTAAAAAAGGGTGACAAATGTATGTCAAACATGGAGAGGGGTGAAAGAAGAGCAAAATGTAAAGCCATCGGAAAAGGTATGGGTGGAAAGTGACCAGAGCAGGGGAATATACATGGGGGACTGGATAATGGGAGAAGAGGGTGCATACAAGATACAAGATACATTTAATTGTCACATGTGCCAGATGGCACAGTGAAATGAAATTCCCATACAGCCATACAATAAAAAAAATAAAGAACACACACTATAGAATTTGACATAAAACATCCCCACACAGCAGAATCAAAATTTCCCACTGTGTGGGAAGGCACCAAAGTCAGTCTCTTCCTCCACTGTTCCCCGTGGTCAGGGCCTCCCCAAGCCCTCCGCAGTTGCAGCTACGGGCGGCCCGATGTCCAGGACCGCTCGCCGGGGTGATACAAGTCCGACGTCGGGGCTGCGGGACGTCCTCATCGGCGTGGACACAGAGTCGGCCTCCTCCTACCGGAGTCGGCGGCTCCCAAAGTCCGCAGGCCGCGCCGGGTGGAGACTGCTACTGCAAACCCTCTGCAAGGCGCCCCAGGACTCCACGATGATGGTCAGCTCCACCCGCGTTGGAAGCCCTCCGCACCAATGCTCCGGAGCTCCAAACGGCGACCCAAGTAGGCATCGCCCACTCCGCGGTGACTCCAGCACTGTGCCGCCGCTGTAGCAGCTCCGGTCCCCGGCAAGAAAGGCCGCTCCGATCCAGCTGGTTGGCCGCGACGCGACTCGGATAAATAGTTGCGTCCCCACCAGGAAGAGACTAGGAGACTGTTTCCCCCTTACCCTGCCCCCCTCCCACACATAGAAAAGTTAAAGTTTCCCCCAACACAAAACTTTAGACTAACTAAAAATGTAAACAAAGATTGAAATAACAGACAGGCTGCAGGTAGAGGCTGCTGCCAGTGCAGCGCCCCTAGAGCACTTGTGTTGTAAGCTACCCAAGCAGAATATAAGGTACTGTTCCTCCAGTTTATGTGTGGCCTTACTCTGGCAATGGAGGAGGCCCAGGACAGAAAGGTCAGTATGGGAATGGGAAGGTGTATTAAAATGGCTACCAACCAGGAAATCAAGCAGGCCTTGGTGTCGGATACGGAGTGGGAGGGGGAGTTGAAGTGCTGAGCCACCGGGAGGTCAGGTTGGATATTGCGGACCGAGCGGAGGTGTTCGGCGAAACGATCGCCCAACCTCCGCTTGGTCTCACCGATATGGATCTGTTGACATCTAGAGCAACGGATGCAATAGATGAGGTTGGAGGAGATGCAGGTAAACCTCTGTTGCACCTGGAATGACTGCTTGGGTCCATGAATGGAGTCGAGGGGGGAGGTAAAGGGACAAGTGTTGCATCTCTTGCAGTTGCAAGGGAAAGTGCCCGGGGAGGGGGTGGTACGGGAGGGAAGGGAAGAATTGACAAGGGAGTTACGGAGGGAGCGGTCTTTGCGGAAGGCAGACATGGGGGGAGATGGGAAGATGTGACGAGTGGTTGGGTCACGTTGGAGGTGGCGAAACTGACGGAGGATTACTTGTTGTATGTGACGGCTGGTGGGGTGAAAGGTGAGGACTAGGGGGACTCTGCCCTTGTTGCGAGTGGGAGGATGGGGAGAGAGAGCAGTGTTGCGGGGTATGGAAGAGACCCTGGTGCGAGCCTCATCTACGGTGGAGGAGGGGAACCCCGGTTCCCTGAAGAATGAGGACATTTCCGATGCCCTGGTGTGGAACGCCTCTTCCTGGGAGCAGATGCGGCGTAGACGGAGGAATTGGGAGTAGGGGATGGAGTCCTTACAGGAAGCAGGGTGGGAAGAAGTGTAGTCCAGATAGCCATGGGAGTCAGTAGGTTTATAGTGGATGTCGGTCAGAAGTTTATCACCTGCAATGGAGATAGTGAGGTCAAGGAATGGTAGGGAAGTGTCGGAAATGGTCCATGTGTATTTGAGTGCCAGATGGAAGTTAGTGGTGAAGTGGATGAAGTCAGTCAGTTGTGTGTGGGTGCAGGAGGTGGCACCAAAGCAGTCGTCGATGTAGCGGAGGTAGAGGTCGGGGATGGGGCCCTGGTACGCGTTGAACAAGGATTGCTCTATGTAACCGACAAAGAGGCAGGCATAGCTGGGGCCCATGCGTGTGCCCATAGCTACGCCTTGTGTTTGGAGCAAATGGGAGGAGTCAAACGTGAAGTTATTGAGGGTAAGGACCAGCTCCAATTTTCCAGCATCTGCAGTTCCTTCTTAAAAACTCCCTGTGCATCTATTCCTTTTAGGATTGTGCCTTCCAATTTATAATGCCTCTCCAACGGTTCTTTCTGAGACATAACCCACTGACTGCACTTTATCGTTTTAATTTTTACTGCATACTCTTCACAGTTCATTATTTTCCCAAGTTTTATGTTATCTGCAAATTTGGATATTGAACCTTGTACATCAATGTCAAAGTTATAAATACAGGTTAAGGAAAACAATAGACTTGGTGCAACTCCAGAAGTATCACATTTTACACTTCCTTCTACTCACAAACACAACTGTGCAATGTTTCCTGTCACTTTGCCAATTTTCTGTCTACATTGCTACAGCCCTTTTTATTCAATGCTTCGATTTTGATGACAAGCCTGTTCTGGGAACTTTATCGTACACCTTTTGAAAGTCTATTTGCACATCCACTGTACTTCCCTCATCAACCCTACCTACTAGTTCATCAAAAATTTCTATCAAGTTAATTAAACACAACTTGCCTTTAACAACTTGCCTTCAATCCACGTTTGTACAAGGGATTGCTAATTCAAACCTTTAGTTTCAAACAGTTTCCTCTCCACTTGGGTTAAATAGTTTATTGATATTGAGTTAATATGCTCTCTTTTTTGAGCAAATAATCTGCAATTCTCTTTTATGTTTGTTGCTAGCCTTTTCTCAAACTCTATACTTGTCCCTCTTATATGGGGGGGGGGGGGGGGGGGGGGGGGGGGGGGGGGGGGTAATCTAACATTCTTTCTAACCTGGCTGTGATTCACAAGCAATGTAGAACACAACATGTGGCCAGAATTTGCTGGACAATGGCAATGATTCCAAAAAAATGCTTTATACTTAAGCACTTAAACTGAAGTAAATGTAGGATTACACATGGAAGTCCTGAATCTGCTGACGGATTCCTAATGGGATTACAGGTGACTGTCGGCGACTGTCAAGTTGCCGGCACTCGCCGCGCGCGCGCGCACACACACACACACACACACACACACACACACGTCGCCACACACACACACACACACACACTCGCTTCCTTCACCAGCCCATTATGCAGGCGGGGGACAGGGCAAGTGGGGGGAGCGCTGTCTGAGTGAAACTCACACGGTACAAAGCCAAGGTGATACAGATACACACCCCGATTAACAGGAAGGTTGGCGCTGTAATTAAGAAGGCTAGCACTGTGTACGGTAAGTCCTTTAAAAGAAGGGGGAGAGTGGGGGGAGAAGGAGTGGAGACAACTTTTAAGAAGCCAGAGAATTTAATTGGCTTATTGGGAAAAATAACATAAGCAGTAGTTTTCAGAACTAAGGATAACAGACCGGTAATGTTAATGTCCGCCGATCTTCACAGCTGTGTATCTCTGTCTTCTTAAAAGTTGTCTCCACTCCTTCTCCCCCTTTCTCCACCCCCCCTCATTTTAAAGGACTTACTGTACACTGTGCTTTAACCATCTTAATTACAGCGCCAACCTTCCTGTTCATCGCGGTATCACCTTGGCTTTGCACTGTGTGAATTTCACTCAGACAGCGGTCGCCCGGCTTGCCCTATCACCCGCCTGCATAACGGGCTGGTGAAGGAAGTGATGTGTGCATGTGTGTGTGTGGTGTGGTGTGTGTGTGTTGCACTCTGACTGTTGCCGTTCCAGTTGACGTTTTTTCAGGCGACTTGACAGTCACCGGCAGTTGCCTGAAAAATTGGATTGGATTAGAAAGTTTTGAGCAAGCCAAGTTCCTTTGTAAAAAAAACTTTGTTAGGTTAATGGTTTTTAATTATTTGTGATGTCAGGCAACTTGAGTTAGATTTTCTTCTATATATTAGTCACTTCTAAATTTCAAACATTATTTCTTTCAATCTGAAGAGTTTTTAAATGTCTCTATCTGTTAAAAATCATCATAGATTTTGCAGCTGGCAAAGTTGGGGGCAGGGATTTGTTGGCTTCAAAGCCTTCAGGCAGGTTTTAGGGCAGGATCTTTTCATTGCATCACCACAGGCCCTGGGCAGTGCAGACCACTGCATTATCTGATGTCACTGCATTAGTGAGTAGGAGCATGGGGAGTTCATACGCAGTGATCTGGTAAGTGGTCTGAATCAGCAGAATCTGACTGCTGGCAGACCCACATTATACCAGCCACGCATACTAAACTGGACAGGTTTTTAGTCATGTTACTTGTGGACAATTCATAAGCTCAATTTAAAGAAATGGATTTTGGTATGAAGAGCAGATAAGAAGAAGCACCAAGTAAACCTTCAGCATCCTGCTGACAAAGTGGATGTGACACGATAATTATCAGCTTTACGTTTTCCTCACCGTTTCTGTCCTCTTAAAGACCATGATAATAAACGATTCACCAATCCTGGTTCAATAATTTCCTGAGTAAATATTTAACCTAAATTTTGGTCTCATATAAAACAGACTTTACGTTTAACAAATGCTCTTGTTTTCAAATAGAAACCTGCAGGCATTGCTGAGCTGGTATCATTACCAGGTTTGTCAGGAGAGCAGAGATGCTCACTTGCTTCCCAGGCTCTTACTGTGAATCCATCACAACATAAATACTTAGAGTGGAATTCAAGGTTGAAGCCTTCTGAGATGTCAACTATAATTCAGCTGGGGATAAAAAGCCATGCTTGCATAGAAAGTTGCAGGAACAATTCTAGCACGAGGGTTATGCTTACCTGTAATGTAATTAGATTGACACATAAAGAAACACAGTAAAATAGAACAGTACAGCACAGGAAAAGGCCTTTTGGCCAACGATGTCTATGTCAACCATGATGCCAAATTAAACATCCCATCTGCCTACGGTGTTGTTATCATATCTTCTACCATTTATCCTGGCAGAATAAACAAGGCACCTATCACTCTCTGTGTAAAATAAAACATACCTCATAAATCACCTTTAAACTTTCTCTCTCTCACCTTAAAACCATACCTTTCAGTATTTGACATTTCCATCCTGGGGAAATGACTGACTATCTACACTATCTATGCCTTTCATAATGTTGTATACTTCTATCAGGTCACCACCTATCAGCCTCCAATATTCCAGAAAATACAATTCAAGTTTGTCCAACCTCCTTGGAGTTAATACTCTCAAATTCACAAAAAATATTTGTGGACCTCTTCCAAAAGCCTCCACATCCTTTCTATAATGTGGCCACCAGAACTCCACACCGTAGTCCAAATATAACTTATCAAAGTTTTACGCAGATGCAATATAACTTCCTTATGTTTAGCGCCCCAACCAATGAAAGCAGACAAGCAGTATTCCTTCTTTACTATCTTATCTATTTGTGTCGCCAGTTTCAGGGAGCAATGGACTTGTACCCCAAGATCCATTTGTGCCTCAAAGTCATTCACCATTTGCAAAAACTGGCATAGGCAACTTTGAAATACCACGTCCATAGCCAACTTGCTAGTTGGAGTGCCATTGCAGATGCCTCAACCATTAACAGTCTGAAATGTACATGGTTTTCATGGCATTACTGGACAATGGAGCCCTCAAGCATTTAATATAATCTGATGATGTTGACAATACAAAGGTCTTGACTTTCTGAAATTGTGACAGTGGAGCAGAGGTATTTTGAAGAATTTGCTTCTTCCAGCTTCGGGCTCTATATTATTATACTTGTATTAATGAATTAGTTGCTGTTAATTCTAGTTTTGCTTTCTTTTGCATTTATCTCAACTGGTGTTACTAGTGCCTCCAATTCATCTTCAGCGCAGTCATTAATTAATGTCATCAATAACACATGGATTGGTATAATTCCAACTCCAATGGATTGAGCTTTAGAAATATGTTCCATTTTCTTGCATGGTTTATTTTGCAATACAGTAGGGGGAGGACACACCAGGCAAACATTTACTGTAATTAAAAGGAAGCTCCAATTCCTCCATTCCAAATAGTGCATTTTTGAGTTGCTATTCAATCATTTAACGATTTTCACAGGTTACACATGCTCAAGATCCATCAAAGCTCCCACTCTGTGTGAACCAGCCATACCATTTCACCAAAGGCCATTTTAAATTTGATAAAATTGTTATGTTTGGAGTTGTAGATGTTTTCCAAAATTGATTTATAATTTAAATGTTTGTGGAAGCGCACTCTTTTTCATTCTATATCTTGCCTACACATTTGCCAGACCTACCTTGTCCTTCAACTCCATACTACTTGACTTGCAACAACATTTTATACTGTATCTTTGAAACTGATGGTCCTATAGTTTAAGCAATAATGGGAATTATCTTTCTTTGGCTTTGTATAAATGAACAAGTCCAATCGTTCAGTAAAACCTTGGCAAGCATACGTTTAGCAAATAGCTGATTGTTGCTTCTCCTCCATTCCATTTGAGCTTGAATCCTGGAGAATTTACAACTTTTAAACCTACTTTTGGCCTCTTTGTCTGAAGCATTTTTGGATCTACATCACCAATCTTTTATGGATATTTTTGAGTCAGAAGAGACAATTTTAACGATACCTTGCATTAACAAGTCGGCAACAATGTCAAAATTCAGCCAATTACCTTAATGTCTACTAATGATTAGCTTGCATCCTTTTGAATGAATCCTACCACTGGACAGTAAAAAGTAACCTACATTGTGCATCGGTTGCATTGTGGTCTTGTATGGCAATTCTCCCGCACAGGAATGTAGAGGCTGCAGAGATTGATGGACTCAACTTAGTCAATCATGGGCACAGCCCTCCCCATATATGAAGGAATTTACAGGAGGTTCTGCCTCAACAAGGCAGTTTGAATCGTCATGGAATCCCACTATCCTGGCCATGCCTTCTTCCTGCTGTTATCCTGGGTTGGAGGTGGAGAAGCCTAAAGTTGCTCACCAAAAGATTCAGGAACAATTCCTTCAATTATCAGATTCTTGAACCAACCCACACAAACCCAATACTACCTTGGCAATGAAACACCACAAACCCTCTCTTGCACTACCATGGTCTTTTATAGCTAATTGTTTATCTTTAATGTTTTATTATTTTGTAAAGTCTGGAAAAATTGACGTTTATTTATATTTTTGTGTCTTGTCTGAGTCTATTTGCCTAAGATGCGGTTGCAAGCAAGATTTTAATTGTACCTATACCTCACTGTACTTGTGCGCATGACAATAAACTCAAATGGACTTACCACTGGGCAACCAGAGCACCTAGTCATATCTATTTATAAACAGGGGTAGCAAATGGTGAGTCCGTGTGCTGAGCTCTAGTCATTTATGGTGTTGTGGAGACTGAGCAAAAGTAATCTTGATGTTGGTTACGTGGGATGTAGAGGATCAGAAGTGCTCCTCCAGGTCCAGTCAAAGAAACCCAGACAAACATCATTCACAGCCCCCTCAGTTCCATGATCACTGATTTCCTGACTCAGGTCTAAATAGAAGAGAGAAACTTTAAAACTGCCGAGTGCATGGTTGAACTGCTGCTGTTTTCTGCCAAGTGGATGTCAAAAAGAAAAAAATGATCCAAATCTGCAGCAAATATCAATGGTGATGTGGCCGAGGCAAGTCAGCTGTCAAACATTTCTCCTTCTTTGTTTGCATTCCTCAGCCCTATGTCATTGGCCATAACCTAAGCATTGGAGATTATATTAGAAATCAAAATGAGATTAAATTACAGGTAACTTGAATCACAGTACCAAGAATTGCTCAAATAGATCAATATGCCACAATGTGCAGGAAAGAACTGCAGATGCTGGTTTAAATCGAAGGTAGACACAAAATGCTGGAGTAACTCAGCGATATAGGCAGCATCTCTGGAGAGAAGGAATGGGTGACGGGTGATGTTTCGGGTCGAGACTGAAGAAGGGTCTCAACCCGAAATGTCACCCATTCCTTCTCGCCTGTCCCGCTGAGTTACTCTAAAATGCAACAATACCTGGCATACTTGATGGGCCGAATGGCCTAATTCTGCTCCCATGTCTTATGAACCTCGAGTGAAAAATTATATCAACCCGTCCCTGTCCCAATAAGAACATTCATAGACTGCATGAAAAAGTAAATACTTAATCGTAATAGTTATCGTAGCAGATCATTAATGTTTTGAATGAATGGCTTAAACATTATGGGATATAGGGTTTGAAATTTCTAGATCAGAGATAATTAAAAACTCTGTTAGATTTTGGGAAAAGTCTAACATAATTCTTAACAAGTGGAACTTGGCTTTTTATCTCTTCCATAGGTACATACAGCTGATTGTACAATGGTTTAATGAATAAAAAATATCACCAGCATCCTTTGGAAAACCCAAATACAGTGAAGGGTTATACAATCCTGCTCATCACTGGAGGTACAAATCAATTCAATAAACTCTGGCAGAGTAAGCCAGCAGGACTCTCTGGGCTCTTTTTAAAAAGGTTCAAAATAACCCATGGGCAGATCATTTGTTTCCACTGATTGTTTGTGAAAATGTGTGCTTTGAAACAACGAGTGGCGT
Organism: Leucoraja erinaceus; assembly: GCF_028641065.1. Lineage (NCBI taxonomy): Eukaryota > Metazoa > Chordata > Chondrichthyes > Rajiformes > Rajidae > Leucoraja > Leucoraja erinaceus. The sequence continues at coordinate 29,545,058 of NC_073386.1, forward strand.
TTTTAGCTCATCTATCTAAATCGAGAGAGTTTTCAAGAGAGAGTTAGATTTAGCTCTGAGGGCTAAGGGAATTAAGAGATATGGGGAAAAAGCCAGAACATAGTACTAATTTTGGATGATCAGCTGGCTCGAAGGGCCGAATGGCCTACTCCTGCACCCTATTGTCTATGTTTCTATGATATACTATTTGGTTGGGAAGAAGGATAGCTCATGCAGAAGTAATGGATTGCTGCAGACTCAGAAGCTGAGTTCTAGTTTATCAACAGTCCTACTATCCAGAGGTGCACACCAATCAAAAGACATTGGACTCCCTCCAATCTTTAACAAAGTTAGTGGTAGCCCTTCACCCCATGACCCCATTGATGACAATTAATGATCTTCTGTGCATCTATCCAAATTCCAGTCCTGATACTTCTACCACCACCCAAGATTATTTTAGTTTAATTTATTGTTTATTGTCACTTGTACCGAGGTACAATGAAAGGCTTTTGTCGCATGCTAACCAGTCAGCGGAGAGACAATACATTATTACAATCGAGCTATTCACAGTGTACAGGTACATGATAAGGGAATAACGTTTAGTACAAGATAAAGCCAGTAAATTCCGATCAAGTTTGAGGGTCACCACTGAGGTAGATAGTAGTTCAGGACTGCTGTCAAGTTGCGGCAGGATAGTTCAGTTGCCTGAAAAGAGCTGGTAAAAAACTGTCCCTGAATCTGGAGGTGTGCGTTGTCACACAGAAAGGTGACTTTGTACAAAAAGTGATTGGCCAGAAGCCGCAGCTATTTTTTTCCCCTCAGAATTCTGTGTTCTGCATATGCACACTGTTACATTAACTGGCTAAGAGCACACTTCTACAAGACATCAAAATATATTCTTCAAAGATAAATGAACATTCAAACACAAATAATTGTGCCCCTTTAATTTTTACTTGACTGTAAAAACCCAGACAGCTGAAATATCAGTCACAAAGAAAATAAAATGGAAAATGTAGCATTATGGTTTACTAGGAGTCAGATGCATTTCATGATATTATTAAAAGAACACAAAAAAACAATAAGTTGGCTTGGAAGTCACGAAACATCCAAATTCATAGCAGATGAGGAGGAGACTGCAAGAAGTTTAAAATAAGAAGAGAAAAACATTTGAAAAAAATCTAGCATTCAACAATATCGCTCAGAACATATTTGAACTCATGGTCAAATATGCAAGTTGGCACATTGGCAAATCAGAAACACTCAGAACAATTTACAAAGGGGATTTGGACATCTAAAAATCCCATTTGTTAATTTCTTTCTCCAATTTTTACGAGAAAGAATCAAACCTGGTTATAAATGTTGTACAGATTACTCGCAGATGAGAACTGATGCAAACCAGATGTTTTCTTGTCATAATAAATATTCTGTCTGTGTAATGTATAGCGTATAGGCACAATCTTTGGTGTTTCTCTGCCATAAATACTTCAGTGCATCACGATATTTGTCGGGAAATAAATCCCAGCTGAGAACACCTGTCTTATCTGGAAAATTCAATATAAAATCTGCAATACAGTGTACTTACACGTACCGATAGTCACCATCAGTGATGCCACACTAATGAGGACAGAATCAATAAAATGGTTGTTTGGAAAGATAATTTAAACAAACACATTTAATAAGATCCTGGGACCACACTTGTACTGTGACAAAGGTATGTCAACCTTGCTCTTGCATTTTAATTAGATTTTAATCTTAGCCAAAAAGGTACAAATTGGAGACAAAATTGTTCCCTTGGGGAGCAATAAGAAAACAAATTAGACAGCAAATCAAACTGACCTATGTTAGATTGGGGCACAAACGCAGGATTATCATGGGAAAAGTGAAGGGAGACACTGAGGACTATTCATCAAGAAGGTGGTCATTACAGGTGGCCAAGATAGAAACTATCACTTCATGTAAAATGGAACAAGGTAAGTGTTTCAAATGGAATAACATGAGGGGATATGAGAAAAATAAAATAAAACATATTTATTGTAAATATATAAAGCTAATCAAATAGGTAAAATATACATATGTTTTGCCCTGTGCTATAATTGATTATACATCAACGAAACACTCAGATGTGGAAATTGTGGGTAATTATACAATGCTAGAACAATTCAAAATTAATAACAGTGTATCTCACATACATGAACTAACAGAGGAAACATGCTAGCCACTTATCATTGGGTTTCACATTGAATCCACCATGTCCAAAAATATTAACTTTACCCTTTTGCAGGCAGCTTTAAAAATGCTGCGAGAAGCAACAGGGCAAATTCTGAGTATGTCTGCTCAGGAGTATAACATTGGCCTGAATCTGGTGTTAAGTATCATTAAATTGCCAGCTTTACTTAAGTTCATTGTCTACACACATGCAGTCTGCTGCTCCAGTACTGCAGGTTATGACAAATTAGTCACAGTCTTTTTCAAATCTAGCATTCTGCACATTGTAATTCATTTGCAAATTCATTGACTCACACTCCAAAATCCTTAGTGCTTTATGTCTATTGACATTTGCTCAGATATATTAAATGATGTACTGCGTCACCCTACGCGCTATTGAAAAGTAGTGGTGGGGGCACTTCTCTTTTCCAGTTTTCTTCCCCCTATTTCAATCACTCCGAAGATTCCCAACCCAAAACATCTTCTGAACATTCCCTCCACAGATGCTGCCTGACACACTCAGCTCCTGCAGCACTTTGTGTTTTGAAAAATATATACTGCTTTTGTTCCCCCAGTTCCCCATTTATTGGTATTCTCCCCAAAGTGACACATATACTGGTGGTCTCCCTTTATTCCATTGTTTACTACTATTGACCCTTTTCCAACTCATTCCCGTGGCAATGAAGACTTGAAGAGATTGCCATTGTCCTGTTCATTTGTGACTTTAGGGGCTTACTGCTATTGCTTCATGGATAACTCCCAGATTTTGAAAGATAAACCTTGGTTAGTGGAGGCAACACAGTAATAAAATTGAATTATTTGGTGAACCTCCCCATCACATTGGCAATGATATCTGGCTGCTGCGCTGGTAAGGAATCTGAAGCATTGCAAATACAAATAAGCTGATTTCCCCTTATTTTCTGCTATTCCCGTTCAATAATCTAACTGAGCGTCTAAATCATACCGATAACCCTTTAAGAACTGGCTGTCGAAACTGCAATTGCGAGACCAAATACAACTTGCCATAGTTTAAACATGTCGCACTGAAACTAACCCAGCACGGCGTTGCTTGTTAAAACTGAACGACTGAGCATCATGATATTTTTATAGATTTTTACAGAAAACATTAGAATAGTGTACAATTCTGTGTTTATGCCATTAAAAAGGAGATAAAGCAATGTTAGGCCTACCACATTCTATAGAGCAACTCCTATGAAATTGAATCACTAAATTTGTTTGACCACAATAATCTGCCTCCATAGATTGTATACAACCTTTCCACTTCCTAGAAGCTTTCAATCGTTAAAACACGGGACATTGCACATTGAGTCAATATCAGCTCTTTATAGAACAATGCAGACAGTTCCAAACCCACATTCTATCCCTATAGCTGTGTAAAGTGATCTAGGTATTTAGCCAATTCTCCTTGAAATTCATAACTAAATATGCAGTTTGTAATTTCTACAACACTGTACAATCACTCAAGATGGCAATGGTGGCAGTGCTTACCCAGAAGGCCATGTGCCACAGTGAGACAAAACTTGAGCCAGCAATGATAACCCAGAAGGTTGCGTGCCACAGAAAGTGTCCCAGATGCAGCAAAACGCCGCTGGGACAGTTAATACTCTCAGTGACGGACAAAAAGTACTGGAGTAACTCAGCAGGTCAGGAAGCATTCCTGGAGACATAGATGGATGACATTTCGGGTTGAGACCCTTCTTCAGACTCAGTAAGTTAATTCCAGCAGGGGATGGGGATGGTGATTCCGACTTAAAATCTGACATGCATAGGTTCACGGAGTGGCTGTGGCTGTGTGTGTGTGTGTGTGTGTGTGCACACACACACACACACACACACACATACATAATGTACATAACTTCAGTGATAATGTTGGTGGACTGATTAGTAAGTTTGCTGGTAATACAAATATTGCTGGAGTATTAGGCAGCGAAGGAAGTTCTGAAAGGATACAGTGAGACAGATCAGAAAGTTGGGCAGAAAGGTGGCAAATGGAATTTAACCCAGACAAGTGGGCAGTAAAACATTTTGGTAGGTCAAATACTAATGGCACAAATACAGTAAATGGCAGGGACCCCAGGAGTACTTATGTACAGAGGGATCTCGGGATGCAAGTTGATAGCTCCCTGAAAACAGCAACACGGGTGGATAGGGTTGTGAAAGCATTTGGCTTTCTTCTCAAAGGCCAGGGAAAGAGCATAAGAATTGGGATAGACATAAAATGCTGGCGTAACTCAGTGGGACAGGCATCATCTCTTGAGATTAAACCAGCATCTGCAGTTCTTTCCTACACATAAAAATTGGAATGTCAGGGTAGAGCTGTACAAAACATTGGTAAGGCTACATCTAGAGTATTGCGTGCAGTTCTGGTTGCTGCACTATAGTGGATGTGGTAGCATTAGAAAGAGTGTAGGGTGCAGAATGTTGGTTGCCTGGAATGGAAAGCAATTGTTATTAGGATCGAAAGAATTGTCTGTTTTTTTTCCCACTAGAACACAGGGGGTTGATGTTTTAGAAGTTTGTTTTGAGGGGCATAGATAGGATGGGGTTGAGAGTACAGGGGTTTAAAGTGAGATGGGAGAGATACTGTATAGAGGAGACCTCAGCACTGTAATTAAGATGGCTAAAGCACTGTGTACGGTAAGTCATTTTAAAGTGGGGGGGGGAGGGGGAAAGGGTGAGAAGGAGGGAGAAGGAGACAACTTTTAAGTAGCCAGACAACTTTTAAGAAGCCAGAGATACACCACTGTGATGCTCAGCGGACATTTAGCACTACCAGTATTTTATCCTTGGTTCTGAAAACTACTGATTAGTTTTTTTTTCCCCAATGAGCCAATGAAATTTACAGGTCAGCACCGGCTACAACCTACGAGGACCTTTGACCTCCTGGCAACCCACCTACGGCACGTGAATTCTCACTACTCTCCATGGCGGCTTCATTCTAGTTGCCACTAATTTTTCAACATGTTGAAAAATTCACGGCGACCATAATGAGGCCGCACTAGTTCCCAGAATGCGGGAACTCCTCACGACCATGATGGCGACTCCCTGGCAACCACCCGCGAACATGTGGCAACCATGTGGCAACTGCATAGTCTCCTGCAGTCGCCTGAAAAGTCGCCTAAGTGGGACAGGCCCATAAAGCAGGCAAATAGAATTACCACATAGATAGGCATCACAATTTCTGATGTCTCCTTTGTGACAGCAGGCACAATGTGGTGTCTCTCTGGGAGAGTGCTCTTTGTAGATGGGCATGTCTGTGCCTTCTGACCTGAGAATTGCCATAACCCATTACTGTTGCCAGTCATAACAGTCCCTCCTACAATGGAGTGCTGCTGGCTATTATCATCGGAAGGCACGCAAAGTGTAAATATCTCAGCAGCTAATGCTGAACAGAAATCATGTACTGTTAACCTGAACTCCATCTAATCAAGTTGGAAGTTGCTTGAGCATCCTAGGGTGAATTATGAAGCTCCCCGTGATGGTCCATCAATGTCAGTAGTATTTCTCTGTTCCTGTGCCCATTTTTGGAATTTTAAGGTCTTGTCCATATTTTCCGTCCTTGTACTTCCTGTCAAAGTTGATCCCTGGACTCTTTTCTGGATTACATTTCATGCACCATATGCCTGCTCATTCCACCAATCCTCTTGAAATCTACCATCATCTGTGATGTCTGTCCCAGTTGCAAGTTCTGCATCACTTGCAAATTTTGAACGTTTACCCAGCCATTAATCCATAACTAGCAAAATAATGGATGCAGCAACAACTTGGAAAATAATGCTTACCTGAATGTCAAATAACAAGCAGCTTTTATTCTGGAATGTATCAAAGACTTTTATAAAATCCAAGCTTATATCCACTACATTTCCTTCATGATACTTCTGGAGGCTTGGACAAGCTAGATGCAGGAAAAAAATTCCCAATGTTGGGCGAGTCCAAAACCAGGGGCCACAGTCTTAGAATAAAGTGGAGGCCATTTCAGACTGAGATGAGAAAAACCTTTTTCACCCAGAGAGTTGTGAATTTGTGGAATTCCCTGCCGCAAAGGGCAGTGGAGGCCAAATCACTGGATGGATTTAAGAGAGTTAGATAGAGCTCTAAGGGCTAGTGGAATCAAGGGATATGGGGAGAAGGCAGGCGCGGGTTATTGATTGGGGACAATCAGCCATGATCGCAATGAATCGCGGTGCTCGCTCGAAGGGCCGAATGGCCTCCTCCTGCACCTATTTTCTATGTTTCTATGTTTCTTGGTAACTTCTTTTTTTTTTAAGTTTAGTTAAATATGATTTGTTTTTAAACAAGTCCATGTTGTCCCTCGCATTTTCTCCAAGTGATTTAATTTTTCTTTCTTATTATCTTTTCGAAAAACTTCATCACCACCAAATTTAAAACGACCAACACTAGGATTGAACTGTCCATTTGTTTCTAGAAAGTTAAAAATATATGTCCCATAAAAATCACTGGCTTACCAGTGGAAGAAAATAGAATCTTATCAAATACAAAATTAGTATGAATTGAAATTACATTTAACAATCAGCAGCAATAATAATATAGAATTGTCTCAGTGTTTAGAAACAGCTGTGATCAATTCAAACTTCACTAGATCATCATTCATTTTATCACACCAGTCAACTAGGGGAGTTAAGTATGGTACAGCTGCTAATAAGTCCCTCCACAAAAGCAGAAAATAACTTTTCTTTGATGCTCTGGAAAGCCTCTTGGAGCAAGGACACAATTTTGAACCTCAGATAACTCAATGGCAAACTCCCGAACAGAATATTTCTAACATTCTCGTACTCCATCCTCCATCTGCTGAGAATGAGCAACTCATCATGTATTTTCCTGTTGTCAAAAGGATTTTACCGTTTAGACTGGGAATACCCTTGGGTTTACTATCATTTCTGGGCCGCTGCTAAAAGAGGCTTAATTTGCAAATGACTCCAATGGGGTCAGTTTGCTTCCAGGGAGATGAAATACCATGCTTGCCTGCTGTGCTCCACCTAGTGGTCCTATCGACTAAACTACCCTTTCTTACAGATACACAAAAAGCTGGAGTAACTCAGCGGGACAGGCAGCATCTCTGGAGAGAAGGAATGGGTGACATTTCAGGTCAAGACCCTTCTTCGGTTTAAACCTGCTTCTACAGTTCCTTCCTACACCTTTTCTCATAGTCATATATGGGGGACATGCACGGTTAAAAATTTGATTGAAGATCAAACAGAAATGATTAATGTAATTTCCCTGTTTGCTATATTTGCCTTGGTTTTCACCCTTTGAAATGAACTGATTAATAAATATAGAAATAGCACACAGAAATATTGGTCCTTCATATTAAGTGTTCTCATGTAATCTTCAGCAATATAAATTGCTACCCTATTGCCTATTGAACAAACCCTTCACAGGTCATTTACCCGTGGCAAAAGTACCTCACTGTTTGAATTAGCAAATTGCTAGAGAGTTCATTTCAAGGATTAGCAGCTCAACTTCATAATCAAATAAAAAATGGAAAAAAAAAATCTCACCAATTATCTTTAAAGCTACAACCTCATGATTCATGTAAAGAGAAAATTCAAGTACTTGATTTATTCTGCCTGAACTCAGTAACCTGGAGATTTGCAAAGCACCCTTTTCAGTAACGTTGCCTCAATGAAGGACAAATTCTAATATGAACAATGAGAAATATTACCATTAGCAAGTTGACATGCACATATATTAATGAGAATCTGAATTTAAACATATCTAAGCAATCCACAAAGACAAAAGATTGGATTAACCTTTTTATACGAAATGGATGTAAAGGTATAAAGCAGTTATCTATAATCTCAGAATTCAACTGACATTTAATATCCACCGTTCGCAAGATATCAGAAGCGTTTGGTCAAATGACAATCTTGTTACCTCTTTACTTGCCATTTTCTCTGCTCAGTTTATGAACAATTCATTTGTCATTTCACAGAAATATGTGTAACCAACAGAAAAAGGACACATGAAGAGTTAGGAAGCCTCTAAAAGTAAAATAGTTTCCAAGAAACCCAAGAAAGGAAAAATGTAGTTGCAGGCTCAATAATTTAGCAAAATACAGTGAAAATAATTCCTTTAAAAGGAGGTTGTAAAAAGCACAACATTCCCATTTTTTCCAATTTGCATCTCGCAAAAGAGATGAAAATGACACCTCTTCTCCACTTGGAGATTACATTTCTGTACGACTAAGAATTACTCTCTACCGGAGGAGGAGCTGGTAGTTTAACACTGCAAACTGAATATCCAGTCAAAATACTATCTCATTCTATGCACACAATTATGATTTTACAAAAAAGAACCATTAAGGTATTCTGTTAAATTTCTATTATTTGCTTATTTTGGTATTAACCACAATTAAGTTGTGAAGAGGAGTATATTAGTCTAAACTGAGTTAGACTGCAGAAAACTGTATCACTGGGAGCTACGAGCTATCAGCCTTTTAACTTCCAGGACACCGGGAACATTATTGCATGCATTTTGAAACGTGAAGCTGAACTGTCCGGAAGATCAGATGCCTGTGCAACTGACCTTCCAATCCACTGTTGAATTCACCACTGAAGAGAGAGACTGGATGCAGTTTGCATCTGGCCCCTCAGCATCAGATAAAAACAATGAATGAGGTTACCAACCATGTAGAAGAAGAAACATGCAGGCAGATGCTCCAGTTATTTTCCATCATTTGTTAGCCTATTTATGTGTTTTTAATTAAAATTGTTTTAATTTAATTTTGTTTTTATTTTTAAATTAAAATACTTAAATCATTTTTGAATGTATTTAATCATCAGAATAATTTAGAAACTGTTCAAAAGCAGAGCAGCAGTAAGCTGTCAAAGGCTGTCAAGACTGTCTGGAGTTGGGACTCAGGTTCTGTTGCCTGAGGCTTTGTTGATGTTCAGAGGATACGCCACCTTGTAGGAAAGCTTCTGGCTCACAACATCCAGAAAAATGAAGCCCAGGTGGCAGGGATTGCAGGCAACAGGTCTTGGCAATGGCCTGAATCCAAAATGATCTGGCCATTAGCTTTGTTTTATTTTCTTTTTAAATTGAGTCGATGCTCCAAATCCTTGATACAGACAAAACATTTACTAAATGCTTTCCCTTCCAATGACTGCCTCTGTGCTCGTCTCATGCGTTCGATTTCCTTTGTTCTTCCTCCTTGTTCATCTTTAACCAGTGCTGACTCCACTTTTTATTGCTCTCCAACACAGCCTCACTGACTCCTCAGTTCTTTTTGTTCCCTGCATCTGTAAATCTTCTACCACCATGTAACATAAGCAGACAACAATGATCAGACTTTCATAATTGTCCCCAGTCCACTCTGCTGCATTGATGTTGAAGGGACAATAAGGATAATAATTAAGTACAAAGAGGAAAGTGAATGAAGAAAATATATGAAGAAAGTGATTTGGTCATTAAGTCAAGTTAGAATTGGCCTGCATAACTGAATGTGCATTACTGTTGTTAACATGATCTAAAATGATATTCCAGCATGGGCTGGTTACTTTTATTTCAAAACTAGACTAAAACTATCACACGGGAGGCCTGGTCCCCCAACCCGTTCCCCCAACGCAATATTGCACCACTCATGCATAGCTCCCAACTGCGCAGGCACGGCTCATTTCCCCTTATCCCCAGCATCCCTTCCTCTCCTATTCACCCTCCCTCTTCTTTCCCCTACCCCAATCCCTCCCTCACCTCTCCATCCCTCTCCTTTCCTCTACACTCAGTCACTCCCTCCCTCCCTCCCTTCTCTTCCTTCCCTACCCCCTCCTATCCCTCTATTCCTCACTCCTCACCTCCCCCTATACCCCTCACTATCCCGCCTGACGTCCCCCACTGCCCTGCTCTCCCTCTATTCCCCACTCCCTACTTCTCCCATCCCCCCATCCTCTCCCCCTATTCCCTCTCCTCCCCCCACTCTCCTCACCTACCCCACCAAACCACATCCACCCTTCCTCTCCCTCAAACCCCCCACTCTCCCTCCTCACCTCCACAGGATCTTTCTGCACTCCTCCTCCCCCCCCCCCCCCAATCCCTCCCTCACCTCTCTTTTCCCCCCCTGTCCTCTGTCACTCCCTCCCTCCCTCCATGAAAAGCAACATCTGCAGTTCCTTCCTCCACAGGTCATTCATTGTGATCCCGTTGACTTGACGATTGGACCAGTTTGCATCACGTGTGTGTGTGTGTGTGTGTGTGTGTGTGTGTGTGTGTGTGTGTGTGTGTGTGTGTGTGTGTGTGTGTGTGTGTGTGTGTGTGTGTGTGTGTGTGTGTGTGTGTGTGTGTGTGTGTGTGTGACTCAAACTCCGTGCAAACTGCTCGACCACCCTGCAACCCATTTACCTCTCCCTCCCTGTGCCCACTCCGGCTCAGCCGCCACTCGGCCCGTCCCCGTGCTGTCCAACTGCCCCCTGTTGCCGCTCGGACCGTTCCCCCCCTATCCCCCTGCCCGCTGCTGCCGCTCGGCCCCAGGGCCTCCACTGAGCCTACACTGACACCCCCCCCCATGGCTGCCACCGGTGGTGGGGGACGATAGACAAGTTACTGTGAAGTGGGGAGAGAGGTGTTTGTGAAGGAGGCAGAGCAGGCCGCCAGTGGGGCAGGAATGGGCATCATTATCCCGGCTGTGGCATTGACTGACAGGAGAAGAGACCAATCTGCGTGGCGTTGACTGAAGGAATCTGCGCACACGCGTGTTTTTTAAAAGATTTTGAACCTCGATAACGTTTACAATATACCACCGATCGGAACGAAACGTATTGCAATCGCGGCACAGGAGAACGGTGAGTAGCCTGGTGAAATATCGTAGCGCTACCGCGTACCGTTTTTGTGCAAATAGAAATACTGCACAGACCGGAATAGCACAAGATCAGAGTTTTAGTTATGTATAGATGTTACTACACATTCCAGCATATCAATCATCAACTTAAATATACATATTAATGAGATTTATATACTTAAACACTGCAACTTCATTATTCCATCTATCCATTCATTCAGCTGGACAATCCACATAAATACTGAGAGTGTAAGATCAGGTCAGACACCGGTAAGTGACCTACCCCCTGATATGCCAAACTGTGAATATTTACTACCTGCCTGAATGTGGTTCCAACAACACTAAAGATGCTTAAAATCACCTAGGACAAAGCTGGACTCATGTACCATACCATCTACCAGCTCCCATTGGCCACCAGTGCACAATGGCAGCACCATGTAAAATGTATAAAATGCATTAGTTACTTACCTAGGCTACTCTGGAAATCCTCCACAATCTAACACCAGGTGCTTGGAAAGATTTTTACCCTTAGTTTCCGCTCTAAGTTAAGGGCCTGTCCCACGAGCATGCGACTGCATGTGGCAAGCGCGACCTAACCAGAAGCGGGGGCCGCGAGGAGGTCGAGTGAGTGACATGAAGTTCGAGCGAAGTCCACAGGAAGCTCGCGCGTGACGTACGGCGTCGAGGCGGCTGCGGGCCGGCAGGCCGTTGCCGCGCGGAATTTTTGAACACGGTCAGTTTTTCGGAGCCCCGCACGATGTCGGGACCAGCTCTGCACAACTCCATACGGCTCCGGCGATCGAAGTGGGACCGGCCCCGCGAGGCCGTACGGCTCAAGCGACCACGTTAGGTCGCGCTTGCCGCATGGAGTCGCATGCTGGTGGGACAGGCCCTTTACACACCACCCTGGCTGGGAAACATAAGGCTGTCTGTTCATCATTGCTATGTCTATATCTTGGGACTCCCTCCCCAATGGAATTGTGAGCTTTATTCCAATTCCTGAAAGAATCTCATCACCACCTTCTCAAGAACAAACGATGATGAATAAATGTTGGTCAATAAATTAAAAAGTGAATTGAAATTTTCCTCAATCACTTTACTTTCCCAAAGTTTTCCATTGTGTCTAACTAAAACATAGATTGGTCTAAACTTAGCAGTGGATTGTAGTAAAATGCAGGCTGTACAAACCACATCACAAGAAGCATTTGTAGAGACTTTCACATTGTGGCAATGATGCAGTTTCAACAATTTTGCAAAATTACAATCTATGAGGTGACTAAATATTCACTAAGTTAATTATTGAGCGATGAACCAAAATCATAATATAATCCCTTCATTTAACACCAAATGTTAAGAGATTTCAGGATAGTTAACGCTAAAAATGTTCACGCTTCCAGTGAAATTATTTACTTTTCCTTACTGGTTTTAATCTCAAGTAAATTCAGGTCAACAATGAATACTACTACAGCTGGAAAATAGATTTGTGATTATGGATGGAAGTTATTATTCTGAGATGCTCACTAAACGAGGCTAATGTGCACAACTGTTGCACTGTACACCCCTGAGAATTAAACATAGCTCAACCCACCCATTTCCTGTGGGGAACCTTTCAGACTGAACACCAAAAATCTTGATATCTAAATATAGCTGCCCAGAGCACACATTCCTGTTCAAGCAACATTTATTTTAACTATACTGTGGAGAGGCCTGCCTGAATTATAGTATTGATATCTGGAAGTGAAACTGCCTACATAGAACTGTATCAGAATCCATCCAAATCCTTCACTCGCAGTTTTAAAACGTCTTACAACTAATCAGAATGGTGTTGTGTACAATACGATGTACACATTTTGGCTTGGAATTTCTTCCATGCTTTAAAATAATCTCTTCCTGCAAACCTGTACTAGTTTTGCACAGGGTTGCAGTAACCACCAGAAGTATATGTTTTCTTTCAGCATTCACTATCCTGAAAGAAAGTAAAAGGATTGATGAACTTTTGAATTAACGTTATGGAATCTGGATCTGCAAGACCAACATTTATTGTTCATCCTTATTTGTCCTTGAGATGCTGGTGGAGAGCCCCTTTCATGAATTGAGTTTATTGTCACGTGTACCGACATACAGTGAAAAGATGTTGTTGCTTGCTAACCAGTCAGCGGAGAGACAATTCATGATTACAATCGGGCTATACACAGTGTACAGATACATGATAAAGGGAATAATGTGAATAATGTTTAGTGCACGATAAAGCCAGTTAATTTTGATCAAAGATAGTCTGAGTTTCTCCTATGAAATAGATAGTAGTTCAGGACAGCTCTCTAGATCTGGCAGGATGGTCCAGTTGATGTTGATTTGCTGAATTGCTCACAATTAAGTACACAAAGTGCAACTCATCGTAAGTGAGAGAATCATTAACATTAGAACTTGTCTGACTGCACATGGAAACATGCATTATTCCAAGGCTGGGCAAAAGGTGTAAAATCAATCACGATCTGCCACCATGACAGGGGACCTTAAAGTCACAATTACCATAGGGTAGCAGTGAGGCATACAGTGAGGTAGGAAGTGGATGTAAGTCATATGAATCATTGTAGCAAGGAGGGTAAGTATCTGAGGCAACGATCTTTGCAACCACCTGCCTTGTTGCTCAGAAAATAATTTGCAATGGAATTGATCACCTGAGATTCTGGAGAATGCTTCCCTGTCAGCGATTCCAAGAATGGCTCACTTCAGGGCAAGACTCTCTTTTCATTTGTAGTGTTCAGTCAGTACATTCACAGTGTTTTAAGTTCAATGCATTAGTAGCATTAGCATAGCTTGCGTACATAGCACCACAGACAATCATGGTCAGCTGGGATGATGCAAACATCATGTATTTAAAATACTTCTACAGGGACTTTGCCCCCAATGCCTAGCAGCGGCAGGACTCTAGACTGTAGTCCTTTCTCACAAAGCCTCAGTGTTGGCTGCAACGAGCTTCAGTGTGTTCTTCAGCTCATACTCCTGAAACCTGGAATGTGTCCATCTGTTGGATTCCCTTTCTGACATCTTATTCTGCTGAAACACCATTAGGTTTTGGACAGACTAAAGAGTTGATGATCTTCCAATAGCACTTGATGTCTGTCAGCATCGCACGGAACTGCAAATCTTCTGTCATGCAGCTGTTCATATTGAATGGCAATAATGCACCCTGCATCCTTCTCCAAATCTTCTTTGCAAATAGAAAATCTGCAAAAGCAAATCTCATCCTTGTCGCAGTTATCCTGAGGGCAGTGTTTGTTGGGAGTTAGATTCTGACTATACAGAAAGGATCTTCCAGGAAGAGTCCCTCTCACCAACAGAAAGTAATGCCTTGGTGCTTGTTGAGTTCTGCCGATAAAACATTCTGCAAGATACCTAGATCAGTCTGTTCAGCCAACCACCCCACAGGATCCATCGTGTCTTTGTCTCACAGTGTTTGCAAGATGTTCCATACTAACCATTGCCTGATGGATGTCGGCAAAGATGTTTTGCTGAAGTAGCTTTTCCATAAATAATGAACAGTGTGTCAATGGCCCATTGAAAGGGATTTTGAACAACAACAGGGCCAGGCCTATCCTTTGCAAGACCAGCAACATGTAGATCCTCAGCACAGAGCGACACTCGGTGCCCACTTAATTTAGTTACAGACAAAGGTGACCATCAGTATGTGAGACTGGTTACACTTTTACCCTGTTATTGGGTGACTTGTTCATTACGACCCTTTGGATCTATTCAATCTTGGATACCCAGACACATAAGAAGGTGACATGGGTGAGGCATGGGGCGCACTGTCCCAAGTGCAGCAGCACTCAAATTTAATAACCAGTTTCTTAGTAGTTATTAAGAGGGAGTGTTGCTCCCACAGTCCCAGTTTTTGTTTAACCTTGCCTCTCCATGGCAGCCTATTTTTGTTACACACCTCAGCCCCTCCAAACCATATCCTGGCACTTTACGGTAGTCAGACCTGACCGTGAAGGAATGGTAGACCAGCCAGGTCAGTTGGCGAGGAACATGACCTTGCTCTTTGTCGGTTAACTCTGGCTCCTGATGCCAACTTTACGTGTGCTAGAGTAATGTAGAAGTGCTAATTCCTTCTAGCAATCCATTTTCAGCAGAAATGATCAAGTGGTGACCAAGAATGTAGTGCTGCAGATTGAATATCTAGATCATTGTATTATAATCAATTGAACCAAAATTAAAAACTAAATAAACCAAATTACATATCAGGAATAATGAACACTACTTTCAATTTTAGTGTCAGACACAAATCAACAGAAACTGCATATAACTAATTATAGTGCAAATCAGTTTCCAGTGCAGACACTGCCCCTTTCATACTGAGCTTGTCAGTGACTGCAGACAGAGAATCAAAAGCTTCACTGAAAAATCTCAACATGAAAAGGGTTCAAGTTTTTAGTGGAATGCTGTTATATATTGAAAATAGTCTGCTTTAGTTTAACAGCACCTATTTGCTTGCCTGCCATTGAATTTGTACCCACTGTGTAAAATACATGTTTACCTAAACAGTGTCATGTTCACTGATGCCGTGTGTTCTGGACAGTGATGCTTCATGGAAACAAAGCTGGGCATACTCTCCTCTTCCACGTACGCGAGATATCTAATCCTCAATGGAAGGAGAAGCAACTAGCAACTCACATATGTTTCTATAAATTCTAGGTTTTTTTGTTTTTGAAGACTTTGCATATTATGCCAAATCCAACCATAGCCAGCATTGCTGAAACTCTTCACTAAACGTACTACTGTTGTTTTGCTTTTTTCACAGACCTAATGTCAAAATTATATAAATAATCTTTACTGTGCGAGTCTTTTCTTCGGAGTGCCTAATGGCATTTAATTCTTATATCTAATTCCTCTCAAATATTACATTATGCTTTGAAAACATAAGCTAGTTTTAAAAGGACAGCTATTCTGCAGAATCCAAAAAAAGTGAATCCTGCTAGATGTCAAATTAATACATACCATTTTCTGGCTGCTCCTTGATATCCTCACTTGCCTGGCTAGGGCTTTCAGACTGACCTGAATCTGAAAGACAGAAAATAAGCCGACCTATTAGAATGGATCATGGAAACTTCACCACAG
Organism: Leucoraja erinaceus; assembly: GCF_028641065.1. NCBI lineage: Eukaryota > Metazoa > Chordata > Chondrichthyes > Rajiformes > Rajidae > Leucoraja > Leucoraja erinaceus. The sequence goes on from NC_073386.1 coordinate 29,561,178, forward strand.
AAGCAGACCCTGTGTCACCACTAGTTTCACATCGGGGGTGGGGCATCTAATTAATTCCTACTCTATCTATCGCCACATTCTTTTAAGTTGTCCTTCTTTGTATGCTTATCTTCTTTTGTACTAGCCGCAACTGACTACTTTTATTGGTTATTTGGGGTGATGTGATCTATGATCTGAAGCATTTTTCTCAAAAAACGGTTATTCAAACCAATCTCGGGATATAGAAGGTCAAATTAGAGCAACACAGAATGGCATCAATGAAGATAAACGATTTTTTCAAAAGGGCAATAAAAATATGGAAATGTTTATTGTTGTTGCCAATTGTAAACCATATTGAATGTAAACCATATGTTGAATAATGCACAGCATCACAATGCAATGGGGCACTGATTTGCTGTGTGATCTGTAGTTTGTTTTTCAGTGAGTTCACAAGCTCAGATGAGCTGTTGACCTGGGGAGGGATAAGATGAGGCCTGGTTTTGCACAACTGGGCAAGCAATAGCTCTATGATAATTTGGCCTAGAATTTCCTTAGTGTCTGTAGAGGCACATTAAATGGCCAATGCACCAAATGGTGATAACCATTTTGGTCATTGGTTGCCACTTCGAAAATCAATAGCAAGCCAGGTCCAAAATATTGAATGTTCCTGTGGTGTTTTTACATGAGGTAATATCTGGCCAGTGCAGAGAATGCAGGCTGCTGAGAGCTGGTGTGTCAATGCCAAGGGAGATGGGTGGGGAGGGTCAGAGTGTGGATCATCTGGAGGTGAATGTCTGTAGGAGCCTGTAATTGCTAATTGGGTTGACATTGGGAGTTGGGCGATTGGTGAGTAGGGAATCATGTGGTGTGACTGGGTTGGAAGAAGATGTCTACTAGGGTGATCAGTGTCAGGTTTGGCCTGATGGGTGGAAGATAGGAAAGGGGTAATCTGGTCAGGTGACTGATTAGTGGTGGGGAGGTGAAGGCAGACAATCAACATTGAAGCTCAGGACATCAGCTGTTGGTCAGTTGCAATGTGGGGGTTGGAGTAGGTGATCCAAAGGAGAGCTACTGTTTAAAATAACTTGAAGGGTACCATGTGGAAACAGATTCCCAACACTAGGCTGGGACCTGCTCCAAAATTTTCCTTTGAGACTCACAGAAATGGCCCTCACAGTTACTTGGCAGACACTTGGAGAAACCTGGAATAAATATCACAGACTTTGCAAACCACAAAGGCAAGTCTCTGACTTTTACTCACAATTTATTTTTCATTGACGAGACTCATATTTCTAGGCAATTATGCCATGGCAACTTACAGGGAAAAAGTTTACTCTGCGAGCTGTAATTTTATTTCCTGTAAAGGCATACTTAAGTTAGAAAAAAAATATTCACTTATTTTCCAACCCCAAGTATTGTCCCATTCATTCAAAAGCTCCAAAAACCAATCCTATTGAGTGATAATGAATCTACTCCCATATCATTGATGGATTTGTAACAATGCTGTCATCGGTCTATTTAAAACATTGCAGATCTCAGGTCTTTGAAAACTGTCAATATCTAAAATACAAGAATATTTACTGGTTCCTCCCACTAGACCAAGCACACTGGAAGAAGAGTCCATCCTCTGGGCATCTGTTTTCTCTTTCCGCATGTGGGTCTCAAGGAAAATGGCAACCTATAAGCAATAACCTTCTTGTCAATTGATTGCCACGGCTATTTCACCAGCATCTCCAAAACCCATTACTCCTGAACATGACTACAGCAGCAGGCACACGAGGATTTCACCACCTGTAGGTACGCATGAGCCACTCAACATTCTGACTAGATGAAACGTTGCTGTCCTTCATTATCACCAGGTCTAAACCCTGGAATATCCTACCCTCCGGCTTTGAGAAACTGTCCAACCGTATATTTTTATCCAACAGGTGAGAGGGTTTCCTGATAGTCTGCCTTTCAGGAAACCCCCTCACCTGTATTCATCTATTGCCGGCCATGCCCTGTCCTGCCACTCCTCTTTTCCAGCTTTCTATCTCACCCTCCTGCAACCAGCCTGAAGAAGGATCCCGATCCGAAACATCACCAGTCCAGAGATGCTGCCTGACCTGCTGAGTTACTCCAGTATTTCGTGTCTGTCATGCTTTGCATCATGATGATGTTGTAAGGGTGAAGTCTCGTCTACACTGATAGCTTTGAAATATTGCCTTCCACCCTTCCAATTAAGCACAAAGTTAAGCAATAAGACAACTGAGAGTAGGACAACATTGATTATCACTAAATTCCTTGGTCCAAAGAATGCAACAAGATTTTATAATAAAATTACAGATATACATTCCAAATTAAAGGGTGAGCCTTAGGTCTAGGACTCCCAATTTCAAAAGCCAAATCATAATAAAATATGTGGTTCAGCAGCATTGACCTTGAGTGGTGACATCAGATGTTTTCATCACACAAGTCAACAAGGCTGAGAGGAAACCACTTCATACATCCCCAATATACTTCAGGATGCTTCTTACAATCTGAAAAATCCTCTGTGATTACATCAGCTCAAAAGATCATCGCAACATCAACATGAGGAGGAAGAACTTCTGCAGATCTTTGCAGCATTTGAGATGTCATTTAACAGTGTCACATTAGCTAGACATTCCCTGCAAAATATTTTTATAGGACTTCAAGAATTGTTGTGGACAATTAAGCATGGGAAGACGCTCAACAATAATATTTTGTCCATTCCTTGCAAGCCTCAAGGACCACAAAGAGTGAACATTGGTGTTATCAATCTCTTGTGAGAGGGACAGTGAACTCATTTCATCAATTCCTTCACAATGGGACGTTCAGGTGTGGACGCAACATCTATTACAGCAAGTGCCTGGCATCCAAGTGCCACTTGCTTCATGACTATTGCCATACAGAAATAAAACTCATCTCACATCTCTAAATTTCATCGGGAATGATCCCACAAGCTACCACATTCAACATAATCTGAACTTTGTTGTACAAATGGAATCAACAGGAACTCAGCTTGTGTGAACTCTCCTTGTGTGCTTCTTAACCTGCAACCAACCAGCAACAAAAAAACTAGGTGTCCATCACTTATGGCATCAAAAACTGCATTCTTACTTAACTGAAAGACCTTCTTTCCTGTGGCCTGAAAAGATTCAGTTGCGTTACAGATTAACGCTGTAGTGACCTTGGCAGCAATGTATGGAGATTTTCCAGTCTGTGTGGCTTTACAAACTGTGCTAGTTATAAATGAAATAGCTTCGCAATGACTTTTGGCGTACAGTGGAAATAATTTTCTTCTATTGTGCGTATGTTGCAGGTATGATGGTGCTGTTTGGAAACGAGCATTTCATCATCAATAATGCTGCCTGAGACGTTTTTCCAATCTGAAAATCGGTAAGCTGTGAGTTTGTGGAACTCCGTGTACGCAGGACAGATAGAAACAAGTTCAGCAAGAATAACAGAGGCACCCAAGGCATTATTTGACAGCTCATGTTTTTATATCTTGTGCTTGCTTATGTTAAGTGTGGAGGTTCTGGATGTAATTCAGTGCTGAGGCTAAACAAAGCTCAAAGCTTCATTGTGAGATTCAGAGGAATGCAACCCTGGTTTCTGCAGGAGAGTTAAAACCAGTCACTGCATCAGATCATCGGCATACGAGCTGGCAGTGTTTGGATATTTATCTTCACACAATAGGAAAGTGCTGAATAAGTACTATCAACGCTTAAGTTGGAGCTGGAGTACAGTTCTCTCACCGACTCCAAAGGTACGGCTGTGTTGTCAGAGACAAAGCATCAAGGAATCAACAGATATCTTGCTGAACGATATTTCAAGCACGCTTCAGGAACTAGGCTGATCATGTTTGTAAATACAACAGAAAATTAATTTCAAAAATAAAATAATTAATTTCCTGAAAATGCTTTGAAGCATTAGGCTTGAGAACTGCGACGCCATTTGGAGCATGATTAATACATTTCCATAAACATCCACAATCTCAGAATACTGCCATTGATTGCCATGCGCTAAGATCTGCATGTGCGTATGATACACATACGTTTTAAAATAATAAAATTAATTATTTTTATGAATTATTATGATTTGAAAATGCAATATTTGTCCCGGAGAGTGCTGTACAACAAACTTCTCTGTAACACATTCAGCCCAGTTTTGGTCTGCCCAATCTTCCTGCACATACAGGGTCCACTTCCACTCCATCCAGCTTCTGGATGTACTGCCCCAGGAGTAATAAAGGTACAGTTCTTGTAGGCACAGGTCTATAACATTCAGGTACAGTACTGGCGAGCAAAGATATATAATATTCTGTTCTGATGGGCAAAGGTTTCTTACTTTGCAACATTGGATATCAGTACCAATAGGCACAAACCTGTGTGGCAGTGCTAGTCAGCAAAGGTCTCTTATTTTATAATAATCAAGTAGAGCTGGTAGTATTAGTTCTGTCATTGTATAACACTGAGCTGCAGTACTGGTTGGCAAGGGTCTCATTATAACCCAGATATAGTATTAGCGGCATAGCACCAGTGTTGATCAGCACAGATCTGCCAACACATTACATGAGATACAGTACTGGAGGACATGGGTTTATCATTGTTTAATTGGACCACAATACAGTTGGATCCAGTTTGCTCTAGTGTATCATGTAGGATACTGGTGGAGAGTATGGCTCACACACCAGCAAAATTACAATTTCAAAGTGCTCCTTTAAAACGTTGGTACAGACACAATGGGTTGTAAAACTCTTTAAATTACTCCCTTGTCACAGCCTTCCTCCTAGACTTTACTCCTTTTGGAGACCGGCACCTAAACATGAACTTGACAGGCCTCCAAATAAAGCCAACGGTATGAAACACAGTGGTTACAGAGGGTGAACAGGCAGGAAAGGCAACCGACTTCCTGACTTAAGGAAGTGAGAAATAGCTGCCCTGAGAGCAAGCTGTGAACCGCTAGCTTTAAACCAAAAGTTTAGGTCACCTCCAGGTTACCACAGTGATCCATTCCTGAGAAACATTCGTATCCTTGTCAGAAATGCTGCCACCCAGCAGTACATCTAATTAGAGACGTCAGCCAAAATCACGAGCACCGTATTGTTAAACCAGGCCACTTAGCACAACCATTCCGATATTGCAGCAAACCGAGTCCCCACTTGGCAGAAGATGCCTGCAGCTCCACCACAGATGCCAAATCCAGCCTACTGGTATCTCAAATGCTCACTTGTACACAAGTTTGGAGTTCAAAACAGTGTTCATTTTGGGTTGAAGACCTTTCACATCTGATGCAAGGTCAATGACCTGAAATGTTAACTCTGCATCTTTGCCCACACATGCTGTCTGACCTGCTGAACATTATCACCATTTAGGAGGGAGAGCAGGGAGGGAATGAGTGGAGGCAGCACTTGCCTGTGTGTGGAGGACCGATGAGGAGCGATTGGAAGAATGAGGGGGGAGTGAACAAAATTAAAGTGAATGGAGAGAGGTGAATGAGGAGAATGGCATGAGGTGAGTAGTGAGAGGTGCGTGAACAAGCGTGAACAAGCGTGCGAGGTGATGGGGCTACAAGGAGGGGGTGAGTGGAGCAGTGAGGGGAGAGTGAGAAGAGGGTGGCTGAGGAGGAAGAAAGGAGTGTGGCAGTGAGGGAAATGAGGAGCGAGTGTGAGGGATGTGAACAGAACAGTGGGGGAATGATAGGTCATTGAGGGATGAAATTAGTGGAGTAGCAAGGGTGGTGCGTGAGAAGCGGCATCATATGTATCTTGAAATCTTGAAACATAATTAAAAATATCAGTGTTGGGCTGTATGTAGTTAAAATTAAACATTAAAAAAAAATATTCAGTGTAGATTGGATTGTAAATCTGGTCATTCTGCAAATAAATAGTGCACCAGTGGGGGAGTTGGCCCTGGAAGTGACTTCACTCGTAACTGGGGTTTCTCTCAAGCAAGCAACTCTTCAGAATCGTACAAGACTGAACTAGCTGTGCTGACTCCGCCTGGTTGGAGGTTAAATAAACAAAAAGAGTAGCACTCTGACAAACCAGCTTTGTAGAGCACGTCAAATTAAACAGGAAAAGTGTTAAGTAATTTCCTGGCTGACATCTGCTCTGTATGGAAAGACTCAGCATTCTAGCTAACCCAGTCTAGTTATGTGTACTCCTCACCTAAATGCCCTTCCTCTTTCTATCATAACACTTGTATACTGTAAAGCCACATCTATGCTATTCCTTTCAATCCAATTGTGTCTATGAGGTTATCTTTCTTCTTCTTTGGCCGTCCATCGAGTTTCTGGGTGACATGGTCCCATGCCAGTTGTGCACGCTCTGATTTGGAGAGTCCAATGTGTATCTGCAGACTCTGCACAGGTGGTGCTAGCTGGGGCGTGCGGGCACATTCTTTGCGAGTTTCTGCACTTCGTCTATTCCTTTACTGTGGCTTCCTCACGGTCTTGCCTGAGTTTTAGGGAGCTCCGCTTGATGTTAATTGGTCATGGGTTGGATATTCTCGTGAATAGGTGGGAAAGTTACTCTTCCAAAGAGACTTTGAGAATGACCTTGAAGCATTTCCTTTGATCCATTGAGCAATTTAGAACCATAGAGCGTGGAAACAGGTCCTTCTTGCCCACACCGACATGTCCCATCTACACTAGTCCCATCTGCCTATGTTTGCCCAAATCCCTTTAAACTTGTCCTATCCATGCACCTGTCTAAATATTTTTTAAACGTTGTGATAGTACCTGCCTCAACTACCTCCTCTGGCAGCACGTTCCATACACCCCCATCCTTTGTGTAAAAAAGTTTCCCTGCAGGTTCCTATAAAATCTTTCCTCTCTCACCTTAAACCTCTGATTCTCAATTCCCCTGCTCTGGCAAAATGCTCTGTACATTTACCAAATCTATTCCTCTCGTGATTTTGTTCTCCTCTATAAGATCACCCCTCATTCTCCTGTGCTCCAAGAAATAGAGTCTTAGCCTGATCATACTCTTCCTATAGCTCAGGTCCTTGAGTTCTGGCAACATCAGAGAACTTGATGGCAAATCTCCTGGATGTCCAGTGTAAGGTCCAACCACTTGTATGCTTTAGTGAAGGAATCACTAAGACTTGGGGTTCAACCTCACAGTATGTACATGTGCGAGTGTTGTCTGTGTGCTGTAGTTCAACAATTGAAGCTGAAGTGATCTTGGTTCTGGGGTGGAGGCACAAAGACTAGCTGACTAGCAACATTACTCCAATGGGGAATATGTTGGTCGTGAGGTGCACTACAAGTTCAGTGATAGAGCCTTGCTTCACCTCAGCTTCAGACTGCCCAAAAAATCATAAAATGATGAAATATGATCTAGGATGAGATGCATGATCTAATGCACACTTTCTAATAACACTTATACTGTAAATTAGCACCTTACAAATACTGAATCATTTGTGGTTAGAATTTCAACATCTGATCATATCAAAATTTGTAGTTGTAGCTGGGGGAAGCTTAACCTTTGAGGGAATTTGAAACCACTTGCAATTAGCTTTGTGGTTTAAAAAAAGTCGTGGAATGACCAATGATGGATAAAGTGTACTTAAATAGCAGCTCTGTTAACATGATCCAAATAATTATTTCCAACCATCTGAAATCATATCCAAAACAATATCTTCATTGATTTTTTTCTCACTGCTTTAGCAGCTAATACACATACAGTTTGCAATATTAACCCGAAGACTCGGGATTAAAACTGAATATTTGCTGCCGTGCTTGGTTAGCTCATTTTCATAGTGGTTATGCTAGATTCGACTAGGATATCAATGGACACAGAAAGTGTTTGGGAATCAGTACCTTTAAAGAATGTTTGCCTGCAAGTTGACAGAATTAGATTAATAGAGCTGTCCATAAAAAATTGTTAAAACAGGTTTGATTAAAATTGTTCTGGTCTCAAACCCCCACTTTAACGCATGAGATCCAACTCAACACCCAGTTGTATAAAATGTTCCATAAAAACATATTTAATATTTAAATTTTACTCCAGACATACTATGCAAATATATCATTGTGAAAAAAATGCATGAATTGAAATATCCCACCAGCTTTCTTTGTCAGAATTTGTACAACTAGTAACAGCACACAAGAAACTGCGTGAAACATGATGCAGCATTTATCATGAAATAGAATCTGTTTGCAAAACGAATATTTTGTGACCCTAACTACGTCATTATTTTTGCATAACACAGAGATGATGCTGTTTGCCAACCTCGAGTACTCATAATGCACTGCCGTGATCCTTTTCAAACTTCTGATTTTATCGGTCAACAAAAACTATTTTCTAGGGCATTTATCTTTCAGTTTCTCCAGACAAAAGTTATAGTCAGACCACCAGACAAGTGGAAGAAATGAGAATCACACTGTTAATCTTGGGAGAAATCCATGGGATATTTAAGGGTTAAAATGTTAGAAATGTAAAATTGAAAATAGAATAATGATAGGCTATAGACTTTTTTTGTGAATGTAATTTTGTGCAATAGTGAAAATACATTAATTCAAATGAGAATCTCATCATTATTCGGCATCAGCCTCACGTCCCTCGTCTCTCATCGTGTTGCCTCAGCCGTATTTCCAGACAAAAATAAACACTTTAAGACTTTACTTGTTTGTATTCCCCTCAGCAGTGCGCTACGCATCAGCAGCTAAAAACAAAGAAACTTTTAGCTGCTCAGACACAGTACAGAAGCGCCTTGAACAACGAACCAGGGGAGAACATTCACAAAGCCTGACAGTCCGTTCAATGCGAACTTCAGGTCCATAATGCATTCCAAGTCCCTGCACTAATTAAATATGCATTTGCACAGCTCGATCGATGCAAGTCATGGATCGGGTGACACACCTGCGCATCTTGGGCCGAAAGCTCCCAGAGAAAACACAACTGCCTCCTTATCTTTTCTCATAGGCTCTCGATTTCTTCACCCAGATAACTAATTTAATTCTCTCACCCTTCAGCGAAACTGGATTAGGAAAGTCAATACTTTCTTTGTACTCTGATGGTGGATATTGTGCTTTTTATTCAGTTTTGACCTTTCGACAAAGACAAGACAATGGCATTGGTTCCTACAGTAAGCTGATGCTGCAGGTCTCACAGGGAAGTAAAATACAACAGAAAACAGAAACCTTACAGGCCTCCCTGGATAATGAAGTCTTCCTTGGGGGTGAAGGTTAATACAAATAAAAGGGGTAAATTGTACAAACCTAAATGTAATAAACTGAGTCTAAATATACCCAGCTTGAACTCTGATTTGTCAGCAAATATGGTTGGAATGATGTCACCATAAAATGGATAACACCAAAACCACACAGTGAAATGTTAACTATACTGGTATCTTCATTACCAAATACTAATTTTGTGCAAATTCCCCTGCATTTTTAACGTAAGGGCTCTTCTATTTTGTTTTGCTCCTGATTACCTCCAACCCCCCACCCCTGATACTGTAAAAAGGAAGTAGGGCCTCTGCAGGGGACAGACTTTAAAATATTTAGAGATTTACTTGCTGCAGCAAGGGCAGAAAAGAAACAGACCTGAAATTCAGGCACAATGAAACGCACAAGTTAAAGACTCAAAAAAGTGTTTGTAATTCTTAAGCAAGCAACGTAATGAATGTGAGGTGGATTTGGTTGTATAATTGACATTTTCATAGCCCAATTTAAAATCAATAATATCTTCCTTGGACTAAAGCTTGGCATGTAACATTCAGAAATGTTTCATGTTTTGTTTATATAAAATTCTTATGGCCAGGTAACTATGCTGGACAAATGGGTTTTGTCTTCAATGTTTTTTGTTACAATCTCTTAGATTTCAGCTCAGGGTACTGTTAGGTGTCAGTGCCCCTGGGGAAAGGGCATACCAGCTCTTGAATTATATCATGTGACCCCTGTCGAAAAGAATTTGGAAAAACAAAACTCAGCTGTGATATCTCCCACTGTCAGACAGCTGGCCGATTCTTGCTGGGCAAGTTTGCACATGATGCTTGACCAATTCGTTAACTTAGTGGATTGCAATGGGACTACACTGCAGCAGGTTAGGATCTTTGGAGTGAAGGGAGTAGAAATGGAAGGAAAATCCTCCAAAGTAAATGTATGGGTTGTATTGTCACAGCATAGCAATTAGTTTGCATTGATATTGGCAAATATTTGATCAAAATGGTGGAAGGATGCGTATATCCTGAAGGGTAAGCAAACTGGCCTGCAAATAAAATCCTTTGTCGGCTGGTCACCTAAAAAATAACCAGCTCATTCTGGTGTACCCCAAGAAGTAGATAAGTTGGCAATACATAAGAGGGCTCAGTCAACTCAGAACTCAGGTAAGGACCCGAGTCATTTAATCTCACCAAAATAAAAACAGAATTCTGCCTCTACTCATTCAAACAACTGAGAAGTCATCAAAAAATTCAACAAACTTTTCTACTTAAACATGATCACGTTCATTACTCTTCTAAATTCGCCAATTACGTCACCGCAGTGGGACAACCCCTTTACACTCACCCAGATGAAGAATGGCCACGGCGCAGTATCAGGGAATGCCACATATTGGTGTAGCTTAGTTGGCAATAACCTTCACAGAAAGAAAGGAAGGAGGACTAAAATCGCATAATATCACAGTGATCTTGGATATAGGACAGTTCTCATTTGTCACAATCCCTTCGTCAGTGTAATGCATGCTAATGGTTGACAGCCTTATTTACAAACACAGAAACAAAGTACAATCAAGTTTAGAACTGCATTGCGAATATGAATTTCGCAATATATACCTTAATTAGGATGGGGGCAGCACTTCTGCAAAAGATTTTAAATGCATTACACTTTTACAGGTAATCGTGTAGGCAAAGAAATGTATACCTTCGGAATGCACAACTTATCCATAAATATGTCAATAATCAAGAATTAAATTTGGTATGATGCTTGGTGGATGAACAGTAATGTAGGCAGAACGACATAGGATTAGGGTTAGCATTATAGCTGCATATATTTCAACATCATCAACGCCGTCAATTTCCAAATGATTAACCTTGCCTACAATTACTACAGCATATTCCAAAAAAAAACAGAAACATTACCATGGACTCAAGTGAAAATCAAAAAAATTAAATGAGAGTATTAATTGCTTACCTTTTCTCTCTGATAGTTGTAAATGTTTTATTTGTGTTTGCAGTTCAATAACTAAGTTGCTGTGTGAACGAGTTAAAAACAGTATACAGGAATGCTCACACTGTGCTTTAAATGGACTTTTAGATGGGCATTATTCTCTGTTAAATAAACTAAAGATGGAATGGCCACAGGACAACTAGTTGCATAGTACAAGGTAAAAAAGAAATATGAATATTCAAAAATTATCAGATTTTATTTTGAATAGTTCTTATAATGTACATAAAAAGACACCATGCATAGATTATTCCTTTCCGAACAAATTGCATTTAACACATGTTCCATAGCTTAAAGCCTACATAACTGCAGATGTGATTATTTTTAATTATCATATGAAATAATCCCTGCTGTACATGATTTATTACAATAGAATTTTGGCTGGCTGACATGATTATGGAATTTCTCTGTGAATTGCATCAAGACCAAACTTGTGAAATTTCTGCTTCATATAGTGATCCAGGAAAATAAATCCTTCAAATTTACAATCAATTGTTTTGTCAACAGATTTCAGTGCCCCTTGCCATTCATCATTTTTTCCATGTTACAAAGGTTTGGAAATTCACATATCTTGATACAAATTTTGGTTTTAGATCATTTTTCCTGAAAAGTCAAACCATAGATTCTTCATCTAAACTACCACATTTTGCTAAATAATGATGACTAGCGAAAAATATCTTCTGCAAAAAATGTACGATTGTTTTGCAATAACCTATCGGTTACCTGGTCATAAACAATAATCTGAAGGATAATAGAGGCTTCAAGAGCATTGAAAAGAGAAATGATAGGTTAATATTTTACCTTTTTGATAAACCTGTATTTTCAACCTCTCTTTGTCTTTCCCCCTCTGCACACAAAATTAACTTGCAGAATATGCGGAAGATATGCAGAATATGACAAATGGTAGTGGAGACACTAGGCAGTGGTAGGGACGAAGAGCCGGAAAACACGTCTGCTCAGAATGTTCAGGGTGCAAAACTCCCAGGTGAATCACAGCAAGTATTGCCTCGTGTTGCAGGTCATATTTAAAGGCATGTTTTCTCAACTTGAGATCTGCTGCAGCCGTCAATGCACTTGAGAGCAGGGGACGAATATCGATGCCCACAGCTATCAGGATGCCTGTGGCAATGATCTGTATTACACTATCTTTCACAGTTTTTTCTCCAATTAATGAAATGAGCTCATGTGGTTTCCCTGTTCAAAAGAAGCTAATGGCATTATATTCCCCTTTGCTGGAAGAGGGGTGAAGGACAGTGGTGGGGGAGGTGAGATAGAAGAAGTGCCGGCATGGTGGACTGCGTGGTGGTGCAGCAGTAGAGTTGCTGCCTTGCAGCGCTTGCAGTACCAGAGACCCGGGTTCGATCACGACTACGGGTGCTGTCTGTACGGAGACCAAGTGGGTTTTCTTCGAGATGTTTGGCTTCTTCCCACACTCCAAAGACATACAGTTTTTTAGGTTAATTGGCTTTGTATAAGTAAATTGTCCCAAGTGTGTGTAGGGTAATGTTAATGTGCAGGGATTGCTGGTCAGTGCGGACTCTGTGGGCCGAAGGGCCTGTTTCCGTGCTCTATCTCTAAACTAAACTGCCAAGCTGTAAGTTAGCTATGAGGATATCATAGCACAATGGCCAATCACCATGACCTCAGCAACAGTTGTCCCAATAATGGGCAACACCCTGTCAACCACATAAGTTACACCTTGCAGATGTGCTTGCCCCTCCTCCAGTTACTTCTGCTGTGCATGATTGCATTCCACTTTGTCTGAAAGAGAAAGGAAAGAAGGGACCTATGTGGATAATGTGACTATCAAAGATTAATAGCATGCTGTGTGCACAAAATAGATGAAGTGAGGTTCAGAAGCTTGCAAAAATAGTATGTTTGTAGGATGCAGGGACCTTGAGATTGTAAGTAACTGCAATTTTATGATGTTAGTGATATTGGGTGCATAGAACAGAGAAGTGTCTGAGGTTACTTGTGGAGGTGACAGGAAAAGACACTTATGGAAAATAATAAATAGCAACTCCCACCTCTGACCTCTCATGAGCATTCTGGTCCGAAGGGTTTGACTCCCATTATTTATATCCTTCACTATTTGCTGCCACTAGTCTTAGTACTCATGGCTATAGAAGCGGCTGGATTATCATAAAAGCCGATATGCCGCACTAATGCCCAACAGGAATGTAAATCTACATATCCTTGCATGGTCTGGTTTATATGTGACAACATACTCTCCTTATAATCAACTTGTGATAGTGTGAGAAAGAATAAAATGGATTGAGTGGCTGTCATTGACATAGGCATTGGACTTGGGCTCAGCGAATCAGCACCAGGCCTAATTAACTGTGCAAAGTGAGAGGTATTCCACATACTAGCCATGCCACAGAATTTTACTCACAACCTCATTACGATGCCTGGTTGCATACTGACTTGCGGGCAAGAGATGCATCAATGCCAGCCTGGATTTCGACTGGAACACCCAACTCCAGATCACAGGACTGTTTAAGTGCAACCAGACTTAAATTCAAAAGCTTGCTGAAAGTGACGGACCTTGACACCCAGGTGGAATTTGACCAAGTATGGTATCAACCCAGCCCCAAAATATCAGTACAAGAGTTCCTCAGGACAATGTCCTAGGTCCAACCAGCTAGTTCATCAATGACTTTTACGGTTAAATGTGGGGATGTTTGTTGATGATTGCACAATTTTCACAACTCCTTAGCAATCCATGCAGCAAGACCTAACCAACATCCAGGCATGAGCTGATGTGGAAAGAAACATATCCACCACAAAAGAGCTCAGTAAAGACCTTCTCCAATAAGGGCAAGTTTAATCAGCTACCTTGGACATTTCCAACATGGGATGCCCCAATATCCTAGGATCACCACTGATCAGAAACTTAAGCAGACGAGCCATAGAAATACCTTGTCTATAAAAGCAGGACATAGGCGATATATCTGCCGGTGAATAACTCATCTCCTCACAGGTACAAGTTAGATCTGGGATAAATTGCTCTTCACTTACCTGCTCAGACAACTGTTAAGATGTGTGATATTACTTAATTACGGGCTAATAATGGGAAAAAAACTTATACTCAAATTTTGGAAAAATGCTCCAATACCAACAATAAAAATGTGAATTTCAAACATGTTCGAAACACTACACTTGGAAGAGATGAGATTCCTCCTAGCAGGCAAAGCAGACCACTTCCAAAAGACGTGGTCTGCATTTATGGAACTATTACAAGCATAAGGTGCAATAGTAATTTAAAATATAAATGGTACCAGGATCTGGTAACGGGGGGTATAAAATAAATTAAAAAAAAAAAAAACATGGTTGCTATATCCTTTTTTGTGAGTTTTGTGTTACTATACAGCGATTGTTTTTCCTTTTTTTTCTTTTCTTTCTAGGGGCTTGTTTCCTTTCTTTACTTCCTTCTCTAACTTCCTCCCTAAGGGGCTTTCTTTTCCCAACACTTTCCTGCACCTTCACGATTCTTGCTCACTTTCCTTATTTCTTTTATTTCTATATTTTTTAAAGCTCGAAAAACAAAGTGGTACAACAAATGTAATAAGATATATCTGATGTGTATTATTGTAATTTACTGTACTTCTAATAAAAATAAAATTAAAAAAAAGATGTGTGATATGATCTCAGAAAAGCAGTCCACTTGAATGACATTCCATCTACCATGCTAAATATGTGTTCCCTCTGCCAGTGGTGCACCATGGCTGCAGAGTATCCCATCCATTTGTGGCACCGAGGCTACTCTAAAATCACCACTCAAACATCCAGTCGTTACTACCCAAAAAAGGTAAGGGCAGTAGGCACATGGGATCACTACTACCTGCAAGTTTGCCTCCGTCGTGTTCCTGCCAAAAAGGCAGGAACCGGGTACTGATTGGGGATGATCAGCCATGATCACATTGAATGACGGTGCTGGCTCGAAGGGCCGAATGGCCTACTCCTGCACCTATTGTCTATTTATGTTGATTTTGATGTACACTGTTGGTTCAAAGGTATTGCTGGATCTAAATCCTGGAATTTTTCCTTCTATAACATTGTAGGGTACCTTTGCTAGAAGTCAGGTTTCCACATTTTCTCCAGACCTTGCCAGCAAAATGAATAAATTATAGACAATTAATACCAGCAATATCTATAAGGATGAAAAGAGCCAAAGTGGTTTATCAGTCCACTTGGATCTCTCTGACAGAGGGTAAGAATGGCAGAAAACATACTTCCTTTGTGTTTAAATTGAGGAGCACTGTATGGTCTTGGAGATATCTGGAGAATGAGAAAACAAAACAGATGAGGTAGCTTTCAGGTGGTGAAAGATACCTTCTAATTATTTCAAAGCAGCATCCTTCAGCTGCATGTAATTTTCTTTGCAGAACATTCGCGGTTGTCTTTCAGCAAAGTTCAACTCTTCAAGTCAACACTAAATTCACTTGCAGTATTAGCTTGACTAATTTATCAGAGACTGTGCTTGAAGAATGCATTTAATGTGCCACAGCCACACAATAGAAACTTTCATCCAGTTTGGAATAAGAAGGTTGCTTCAAGATGGTATCTCATTCCAGCAGATGATAATCTTTTGCATTATCCATACAAACGTCTGCAATAATTCACTGTCATTCAAATGGATATGCCAGGGAATAAATAATGAACACATGCTGAGGGAAAAAAAAATCATTCCACAATGGCCTTTTCCAGTCTCTGGATCCTGTGTAACAAGCACACATTCCATGTTCTCCATGTTAACTTCAACTGATTACAGTGGTCATTTATGGACCATGTGGGAAATTAGGGAACATTGAAAGCCTCCCAGTGTCATTAAAATAATTCATTATGCATGCAGAAACCATCTGTAGGGTGCAAAGGTCTGCACAGATGACATGAGATTGTCCAAGTATAGATGTGTAATTCCATTTAATATAGTTTAATTTTCAAAAGGCCTTTCCTTCCTTGCCTTTTGTTAGGATTAAAATGCATTTAGATCAGCTTGACAGACAGTACAAATATAAAGAAAATTAAAATTGCCACCGTTAACATTGTTTTCGTAAACAGGCACAATCTGCTTAATAGCAGAGAATGAGATCGAGGTAATCATGCAAAGTAAAAAAAATATGAAATGAAGTTCTTTAGAAACTGTACATTTCAAATTCACAGCTGTCGCAATGATAGACTTTGCACATTCCTGCTCCACTTATGGGTAAATATGAGACAGTTCACATTTATGACAGCATGAAGGAAAAATTCAATATTTTTGTTTACTGTCCAACCAGATGATAGCAAGTTCAACTGCCAAGGTGGATCACTGATAAAAATAAGCGAGTTTTGTCAGTTCTTTGTCAGCCCGCTAGATGGAGCAGTGCACAAAAGTGGCATATGCACCTCTCAGAGGTGGGGGGTGGGGAAGATTGGATTTTAGAATCTTCTTTTAATTACAGGTATAAAGCAGCTTATCCTATCTATGTGACCTCACAACAGTGAGTTAAACCTTGCATTATTAATTGAGGAGCATCTAAGTACCAGCATAATTTTGCTGCAGGAGCCCAAGGCCATTTATTTAAAAAAATTATAAAGTTCACAAAAACATCTAAGCAATTAAACTAAATGAAAATGGGAAGGAATGTTTTCAAGAAAACTGTGTTATTTGGAAGGTACTTTGAAATTAATAAAGGATGTTAAAATCTTGGTGCTTTCACAGTAAGCCATAAGGTTTTTCAGTTGAAACCATTTTAGATTCAATGAAATAATCACTTAAATAAGCTTTCTGAAGCAGTTACTCATCATGTAATGGGACAGGTATGCGTTCCACAGCTGCTTTTCTCATTTCCAAAAGCACCAAAACCCTTGTGCCTAATTCTTGGAGTAGGGCTATACTGGTCTCAGACAGCATGTCCTTGATTTGAAGAAAACACATGCATGAGATTCATCAGAACTATCTCAGATGAATCATAAAAAAACACAAGAAAGGGAGTATGACTGTCTAAGTAGAAATACAGGTGAACATACAGAACTATTCAATATGCAAGTTGCAATAAACTACTTAACGGCAGCAGCCAAAAGAGTTGTGTCCAAAGGCAAAGGATTGTGTCCAAAAATTTAAGGAAAGATAAAATTAAAGAAATACAGTGCACAACAAAATGCCAACTGCATTCATCTGCAGATCTGCTGCTTGCAAATATTCTCCTCTTCACATTTTAGTATGCCATGCCACGCCACATTGCTTCCAGTAACCACAAGGGAGGTAAAGGTTACACCAGATTCTTCTATGCACCTCTGCCAAAACTAATTTGACTGGCAGCACAATTCCAGCATAAGCAAGCATGCGCAGTTTCCTGAAACCATCATGTGTACATTTTCAAGAGTCACAAGGTCAGATCATACTGCACTGTGGGTCACAAGTTCACAAGTTATTGGAGCAGAATTTGGTCATTCGGACCATTGAGTCTACTCCACCATTCAATCATGGCTGATCTCTGCCTCCAAGTCCCATATTGCTTCCATCTCCCCAAAACCCATTTTAAATCAAGAATTTGTCTACCTTTGCCTTAAAAAATAGGCCACTGACTTGGCCTCCACAGCCCACTGTGGCAATGAGTACAACAGATTAACTACCCTCTGACTAAAGAAGTTCATCCTAGACTCCTTTCTAAGAGAGCGTCCATTAATTCTGAGGCTATGACCCCTGGTCCTAGACTCTCCCACCAGTGGAAACATCCTTTCGACATCCACTCAATCTATGCCTTTCATTATTCTCTAAGTTTCAATGAAGTCCCCCATCAATCTTCTAAACTCCAGCGAGTAGAGGCCCAGTGCTGTCAAGCGCACATCATATGCTAACCCACTCATTCCTGAAATCATCTTGTAAACCTCCTCTGGACCATTCTGTATGCAACAGCAGTCCATCCAGCTCTCAGTAATTGTCATGTCTTTAGCATTACAGGACAGCAGTACAGATGCAACGGTGATTAGATGCTAGCGCAGCTCAGTCCCATTGGCCATCATTGTATCTGATCCCACATCTTCTTGCTAGTCTCGGCTGCCATTATTAGCACAACCCCATTCAAGCTGGATAACAAAGCAGGTGGTTTGTTTTTTCCATATTTCAATTAAAATCAACTTTAGGCAAGATGTGCCTTTAAACTCAAGAATGCTTCCCTTTTTTAGATAATTTAAATTTATTTAAACTGTTTCTATCAGATATACAGAGAAAGTTAGCACAAGCTGTCAGAAGGCCATTGGGGCAGCACTGGAGCAGTAGCTTTGGATCCACCACCTGAGGCCTCAGCAGCATCCGCAGGGTGGCTTCCGAAGCAACGTCCTGAGTGTGATTAGATCCCCCAAGACAGAAAATGGTAACTGTAGTCTTGAAGGTTACATGCAGTCTAAGCACTGCCTGGGTCAAGAATGTTCTGTCCAACAGCGATTCTAAAATGATCCCACAGAGGATCCCTATTTCAACAGAATAAGGTTACAAACATATCACATTTTATTACCTCTAGCTTCAGAAGTAATAGTAACCTGTCATTTTTCCACATACCCTATGTAGCATTTTCCTCTTCTCATATCTTTTCTCAATAACCAAAAGTACTCAAGTGCTGGATTAACTCAGCGGGTCAGGCAGCATTTCTAGTGAACATGGATTAGTGACGTTTGGGTCGAGACCCTTATTTAGATGATCCCGGCCCGAAACGTCACCTATCCGTGTTCTCCAGAGATGCTGCCTGACCCGTTGAGGTACTCCAGCACTTAGTGTCTTTTTTTGTAAATCTGAATCTGCATTGGCTTGTTTAACTAAAATTACTCAATGATTTCCACATTTATTTAAAATCTCTTACTCGTCCATACAGAAATCTCTTCGTTTGAGGGAAAGCAGTTGGCAAATTCAAGAAAATGGCAAGGGGAGGCACTTGTTTCAACCCGATTATTTTTCCCCCCCAAAAAAATATTTCAAGCTACAGAACCAAGATACTGAAATTTAGAATTTAAATTATAACATGTATGATCTCCCAAGTACTGAAATGGAGCTGTTGATGATGTTAGTCAATGTGGAGCTGTAAACTCCCAGATGGTTTTTTTTAGGTTTTGGAGCAGAGTTTGAACTTTGTGCACACTAAAATGAACACTTCAGAGCTGGGGAGCAGAATGGCTTCCTATATTGTTAGTTTAGTATCAGTATGCAGTAGTGTCAACAGATGAATTTCCGCGAATTAGTTTCAATAAGGGGCCTCAACTCAAACATCAAGAATTTCACACACTGCCCACCCTTCTGATCTTCTAAAAACATACTGCCTGTCTGATGTGAAATGAGTTATAGCTTTATAGAGTTGTTATGGTCTAATCGCATCAATATCCAAAGTTATTGCATGTGAGGAGGGGTGGGAGAGGGAGAGGAAAATCGTTAACATCTGTCATAAACCAAACAAGATCTCAGTAAATTCCACCAAGCAATTCCGTCCGTGGCTTTGCGAAAAAGGCAAATGTCTCTCCCATTAGGTTCACTTACTCACATCTTATTTCTCAAACCTAGTTATTCAAATAACGCAAAATACTACTATTAAAAGTGCAACATTTTGAGGATTGTCGTACGTCCAACTGTTGAGAGCATCTGTGATTTTTGGACTAAAGTTAGATTGGCATTTCTTAAATGTTATAAAGAATCCAACACATTTCTTGAAGGTGATTGTAACAACCTTTAATAAACTAATGGATTTAAAACAGTAAATGTATTCTAATTATCTATGGTGTTTGTGGCTACAGGCAGGCATCGGGAAATTTACCAGTTGGTTCTACCAAACCAATAAAATAACCTCCTGCAATAAATAATGGTTCCAGGACTCCAGACATGTACTAAAAACTTACTGAATTGAATCAGTGCTTGAGCATTGTCATTGTGCATACTATGCTGTTGGATATCTTCATCACTTTTAATAAAGATTAATTCTTAACCAATCACTCTTACACAATAGTTATTGGGCTGCAGCAATGGTAAAGCCCAGTAGTCAGCTCCAGTAGGATTTAGAAATGAGCAAGAAAAGTTCCAGCACCAATAGATGGACAGAGCAAGTAGGTGCTGGCAAGGTGTGAATAATAAACTGATTGGGCAGGTGTAGAAGGGTAAGAGGATTTTCTTCTTCATTGAGGAGGGAATAAATGAAAAGGAGGAGAAGGAGATTCAGAGTATAGAATGGAGGAAAAGGGGCAATAGCAGGTGATAGAGATCATTATGGTCATTGTTAATTCATCGTCAGTGAAAATGAAAACACACACTGCACAGCCTTGGGAGTAGTTCCATCCATGTGGCCACTGACTACCTCAGTGGGATAATAAGATGTAGAATTTTCGGTTCGCATGCAGGTGACTACCTTGAGCGAGGAACTGAAATGTTAAAATATAAAGGGTGAGGAGTGGTGAGACTTAAAGTGAAGTGGGAGAGAGATAAATTTTTCACAACCTTCACTTGTAAAAAGCAAAAAAATGGGAATTATGAACAGCATTCTATGGTGGTGGATTTGTATGTGTGCTTTTTAGCTCTATAGTTTTAGCTTTATACAAGGGAGGAAGTACGGTCTGTAGGTCTTAGAGGACTCCATCCACTTTACTCTGCATTTAACTTGCCATTGCTCTGTAAGTGCAAGCTTCGGAGAACATTCAGCAGTTGTAGATGGTGCTGAGTCAACTTTCTTATTCTTTTGGCTATGAATTCCCTTCCTAAAAGAAAACTTAAGTTAAATTAAAGCGGAAAAGTGATTGAAATTGTCATCATGGACCATCAGAAGGCTTAATCCCTTTGGGAAGATGAGGAGACTCAGGTATTAGAGTCAGGAATGAGTAGACTCAGGTCGCGTGCGAGCCCCAGGATTTTGGGATGTACAGAACCCTCGCACGCCATCTGCGTGACGCGCAGGCCCTTAAAGCTGAAGAACTTCTCAACTTCCCTTTTGCACGGAAGACAGTGAAAGAGTATTACCATGACCATCCAGGTTTTAGACTGTTGCAGAATGACCCTTGATCTAAACAAATGGATCCCTGCAGTCATCAAATAGTTAATTCCAAATGCCACTAAATAAGGATTAATTTTCTTTAATATCTACAAGTGATTAATATTACTAACGTGCAAACATTATTGCACTGTAACATTCTTAAAGACGGATAACAGTCAAATCTCCACAAACAGAACCACATGAGAATTGTCCTCATGAGGCGCAAAATCTAACCAAGTAAAACCGCAGTTCAACAGGTTCAAGGAGGACAATGCTCTCAAATCAGTGGTTTCACAAAACATTTTTCTGAAGTTAGTAAATGCATCAATGGTACTCTATGAAATATTTGCTCTTTATTTCAACATTTCTGAAACTAAAACTATTTAAATATTGCAGGAACATGCAGAAAAACTTTGCATTTTCTTTGTGGCTATTGGTGGTTCTCTGAGTTGAGTTTCCAAAGCAAGCTGACAGTCAAGAGGCTCCCAAATGAGGCGCCACCAGCCATCTAATACTGTACTTACTTGTATCAACATCTACGTTCACATATTTCAAGCGACACCAACATATAAACATCTGATTGTAATAATCTACATCTGTATACATCAATGAAAGTCAATGCGCTGAAATAGGAAACATTATAGAAGAAATCAAATATGCCTCAAATACAGAGAATAAACAACTTTAAAGAAGTTTTCTCACATGATTTCACATTATGTATGCTAGCCGAAGTGCACACATTTGTATAATCAAAAATCATATTTAAATAAACAACATATAATATGCACCCGAGTCCTGAATGATGACAAACTCTTAGCATGTATGGCGATGCACCAAGGGTAAAGGAAACTTATATTTTTCTATGTAGTATCATCTGTCAGCTGTAGGTCAAAGTCATGACTGCAGACTGACTGCTCGGAGTCCTGTTGTGCTCCAAGCTGGGGGAGGAGACAAGGGAAGGGGTGAGGCAATGGTAACCTCTAATTAACCCCATGGTCTGTGGGACAAACAATCCTGCCATAAACCACTTTACTCAGCCTTTTCAGCCACAACATGTTGAAAGATTCATTCTTCATTATGACAAGTGCCACTGGTGTCTTTAACACATTGCAACCTAAACACACATGTTCTAAAACAGCTGTGAAACTATCATTACTGCACTAAGGTTAACATTAACACAATGCTGCATTGTACCCCTCCTGACTGCCAGTGGGATATTAGGGAATAAATAATGCAATTTCAAGCAATGTTAATTAAAACAACAGATATAAATACTATAGTGTATGAGCTGAGAAAATAGATCACATGGCACCCATAAAGTGTAAAGCAATCTAATTTCAGCTTAATTTGAAATGAACTGGGAGAAAGATCATTTCCAGGTGTCGATCAATAAGTTGGACCAGGCGCTTCTGTGCACGCCTGACATATTTCCGGTGTAATGCACCACTAGGGTTGCCAACTGTCCCGTATTAGCCGGGACATCCCATATATTGGGCTAACTTGGTATGTCCCATACGGGACCGCCCTTGTCCCGTATTTGACTGCTACTACTCGGGTCAAGGGGACTGTCGGGTCGGAGCACCACGTCCAGCCCTGCCTCGCCCGTCCCGACGTAGTGCAGCCCATAGAGTGCAGTAGCTGCACCTTGCCCATGGCCCCGTCGGTCGGCAGCCCGGCCAGCTGTCCGACCTTCGGACCTTTGCTTACCGCCGACACCACCACCCCTCCTTCTCATAGCCGATCGTCGGTTGGCGAGTTAGATGGGGTGTCGGACTTTGCATGCCACATCGTGTGGGCCAAAATTCCTCAGCTGCCCCGCTAGCTGGGCTTTGTGTGCAGACCAGCACCCTGGCCAACTCATCATTCACCCAACCACAGCCAAGTCGGTCAACGAATCACCGTCGGGAATTTGTCCCTTGTTTTGACCATTTGCCCCTTATGAGTGAGAAAGTAGCCAACCCTAAGCACCAGTCAGTAATATCATTATTTGTGCAACATGTATTTCTGCCTGTCCCCAAATAAACTGAAGCGAACGCCCCACACCACAACCTTATATGGAACATTGTTAGTGGAACGAGCATCTCATCATGTCACACTGTTGCTATTCTGCAATTTAAAATTACATACTGCTGACATCCAGAGACCTGACGGCACACGTCCAGAACCGACAGAAAACTCAGCAAAAATCTTCCAAGTCTACAGAGTGATCATAAGATCATGTGATAGGAGCAGAATTGGGCCATTGGGCCCATCAAGGCATCTCCGCCATTCAATCATGGCTGATCTCTCTGCCTCCTAACCCCATTCTCCTGCCTTCTCCCCAGAACCTCTGACATCCATACTAATCAAGAATCTATCCATCTCTGCCTTAAATATATCTACTGACTTGGCCTCCACAGCCTTCTGTGGCAAAGAATTCCACAGATTCCTACAACAGACAGTGCTACAACAGACAGTGTTTCATTTCTTTCAGCATTTAACTGCCAAGAAACTAATTTAAGGAATGCATTAATGGTCACACCACTGCCAGGACTTGTTTGTTGATGATTGGCCATGCAGATTGAGGTGGCCACTTCTGGGCAAGGAACAACGACATGCCATCAGCAAAGAACGTACTCCCAGAGAGGCTTTAGAGCGCTCACATTCTTTCTGGACCTCGCTAATAAATAATGTGTTTGCATTCTCAGTTTTTTCAAAACTCCTCTCACTAAGATATGTTATATGCTGCAGGCAGACCTTTCCCCATCATGGATCAAAAAAGAGAGAATAGAGACACAAGCAACTGCAGATGCTGGAATCTTGAGCAAACTACAAAGTGCTGGAGACACTCAGTGAGTCAGGCAGTATCTGTGGTGGGAATGGACAATCACTGGACAATCAGGGTGAATGTCATCCAGAAAGTACATCATCTTGGGAGTGCTGGGCATTTTCAATGCCACGCAGAGGGATGAGCCACTCTGCATTCCCTGTGGTTACTAACACCAGTGTGCTCTCCAACAGCAGCAGTTGAGCACAGATACAACAAAGCCCATGCAAGTAGGCATATCCGAGTATAATATATCATGCTTCTTCTGAAGGTGCAATTATTTTGCCTGCATCAGCTTACAGGTGACCAGCAATGCTTGACCAAAATGACTTTGTCATCTGCTGCATTCTGCAGAAGTTTTCAAATGAAGACAGCGGCCTGCAGTACAAGCAACCACAAAGCCTGAGAACCATGATGTGGAACAGGAGATGGAGGAAGAGGAAGGCAGTTGCAGATTAATATTGGTCATCACTTCCAGTCTTGTCTCCCAACTCAGCAGAGGTGACAGAGACCAGCAGGACAACTAAACTAACTTAAAATATATGGGGCTCGTGAAACGAGAGGCGATTTGTATAAGAAGCCTGTGAAATATAATTCCTCGTGGCCATTTCCGCATTTCAATTATTATCACCAAGACAATACAACCAAGGTCAGTCCAGGTAATTTATGCAATCCCTTGAATCCTGACGTGAAGAACCATCTATGTTTAAATAACATATTAGTGAATGAACCATTTGGTTATTTTGTTGGCTTGGTCCAACAATTGCCTATTTCATGATGAGGGGCACATTGCCTAAAGAACTACACACAAAATACATTTCCTGTGAAAATCTCCATTGTCTAAATGTAAAAAGCAGTGTTTAAATCCCCTTGACATACTACCTCCTTCCAGACTTATTTTATGCCTGGTGGATCTTCTGAATGTCTCTTTCCCACCCCCTACCCCACCTCTCCCCACTGGCATCCCCTCAAGGCATGAGGCTTGGTGTCCAGAACTTGAATATCCCCTTGAGTGAATTCTCCTGTGCATGATTCTCTCTGAACACCAAGCAGAAATGTCATGAAGGCATGGTTGTACAGCACAGAAACAGCCCCCTTTGGTGCAACTCTTCCACGCTGACCAAGGCACCATCCTAAACTAATCCCATTTGCCTGTATTTGGCTCCTATAGTTTCAGGAAGTGCAAAACATTGGGCAAGGTCCTGGCAGGAATCAAGCAAGTCCTCATGACAACCTCTTATACCTCTTGAATACAGGTTCACCCTCTTGGAAGCTGTCGAAACAGAAGACACTGCCATTCTGAGCGGTGGACACGTCTGCGAGTCAAAATGTGGCGCCGAAGCAAAGCCGAAGAGACAGATGTCAGGCAGAGCCGTGGTAGTCGGGAACTCCATTGTGAGATGTACAGACAGGGGTTTCTGTGGCAACAGGCAGGATTCAAGGATGGCTCCCTGGGGCCAGGATTCAGGATGTCATAGATCGATTGCAGGGCATCCTCAAGGGTGAAGGTGAGCATCCGGAAGTGGGAGTGCATGTCGGCACAAATGACGTCGGGAAGAAGAGGAAAGGGATTCTGCAGCGTGAATTTATAGAGTTCAGAAGAAGGCTGAAAAGGAGGACCCCCAGGGTGGTTATCTCCAGTTTGCTTCCAGTTCTTCGTGCTGGTGAGGACAGGAACAGGGGGGGGATAGGGGATCTGAATGTGTGGCTGAGGAGCTGGTGTAGGGGGCAGGGATTTAGATTCTAAGACCACTGGAATCTGTTTTGGGGTAAGGGTGAATTGTACAAATGGGACGGGTTGCACCTTATCAGGCGTGGGACCAGCATTCTGGCAGGGGCAGGTTTGCCACTGCTACACGGTGGGTTTAAACTAAATAGTGGGGGCGGGGGGGGGGGGGATATAACTCACAAAGGGATAGGAGAGTATGGCCAAGTGAAATAGGAATTGATGTGAAAGGCCAAGTGAAATAGGAATTGATGTGAAAGGTGAAGTGAGTAATGGATCATAATGGATCATAAGTATTATATAAGAATGCGCAAAATATAAAAGTAAAGTAGATGAGCTTGAGGCTCAGTTGGAGATTGGTAGATATGATATTGTGGGGATTACAGAGACATCGCTGCAGGAGGATCGGGAACTGAATATTCAGGGTTATATGGCCAAAAGAAAGGACAGGCAGGTGGGCAGAGGAGGTGGGGTAGCTCTGTTGGTGCGGGATGAAATTCAGTCCCTTGAGAGGGGTGACATAGGGACTGATGATGTACAGTCACTGTGGATAGAATTCAGGAATTGTAAAGGTAAGAACACACTAATGGGATTTATCTGCAGGCCCCAAAACAGTAGCCTGAATATAGGGTGCAAGTTGCAGCAGGAGTTAAAATTGGCATGTAACAAAGGTAATGCCATCTGTGGACAAGATGAAAAAGATTGTGATGGAAGATTTTACTGCTGTCTTAAGAATATTTAGAGATATGCAATAAATAATCTATTTGTCATTGATGTCCAGATTCTGAAAACACACATCTAACAATAAACTGGACCACATGCTAAATAAAAATATTCACTTTAGTGCCAAAGTATTTTTTAGTTATATTAAATTAATTACAGCCACGGTTATACAGCGGTAGAGTTGCTGTCTTACAGCACTTGAAGCGCCGGAGATCCGGGTTTGTGGAGTTTGCACATTCTCCCCGTGACCGCGTGGGTTTTCTCCGAAATCTTCAGTTTCCTCCCACACTCCAAAGAGTACAGGTATGTAGGTTAATTGGCTTGGTGTTTGTGTAAATTGTCCCTAGTGTGTGTAAAATAATGTTAATGTGCGGGGATCGCTGGTCCGTGTGGACTCGGTGGGCCGAAGGGCCTGTTTCTGTGCTGTATCTCTAAACTAAACCGAACCTAAACTACACCAGCAATGCAAGGAATATCTTTTTTACTGGAAGGAAAACAAAATAATTGTATTCTGAAATGTTACCAATTATGCAGGCTCGGGATAGATTTCAATATTTGTGCTCATAGAAATGAGTTGGAGCACAAACTTAAATGCAATTTCACTCTGGGAAAAGAAAGTCTGATTTCCGCTCAAAGAAGAAGCATGATTACAGTTAAACATTATTTAAAAGCTTAAAATATTATCTTGTCAAATCTCTTGTTCCAATGTTGGTGATTTTTATACTTGAGCAAGTCAGTGGTACTGGGAGAAATGCCTAATGCCAATATCAATACAAAGACATTTGGATAGTCTACTCGTTGCAAGATGTGGAATGTGAAATCGGTCCATTTAGACTTTACTGCTCAACTTCTGAAGAAAACAATATTGGTTCTGAAGATTGACAATGATTAAAAATAAATTGGTGGAATTATCATCAACTACTCCTATGTCCCTTTCACTAGTTATAGTCTGGTGTTTATTAAATATACCAGGATCATCTAGTGGTGGAATATCAATATTAATCCGGAAACCCATATATTCAACCAATGAACATCACTGTACTGGGAACCTGTAACATGTGGCTAAGCCAAAATCTATTCCAAACCACTTGACACTGTGTTTGTAGGATGAATTCCATTGCTTTATGGCCAGCAAGCCCCGGACCTGTAGGATGTAATTCCTTCCAGAACAACTCCACGTTTTTGCAGCCAAACCCACAACTCATTCATTCCTTCAAGTAAGTTCATTTTGTGGAAGAGTGGAGGTTAATTTATTTTAAAAGAGGCAAAATATTCAGCATAAATCTCTTGACACATTAATTGCTGCTTACATTTTTCAACAAAAAGATTTACAATTTGTTCATTTGTTGTCACAAGACAAGAAGTACAAATCTAGTAAAATATCTCTGCTGCTTTTCACATCTTCGGTTAAACTTTGAAGACAGTGAAAGGAAACACTTGGTTTTGCTAAAGTTTCAACTGTTCTCTGTTAAACAATAGAGAACACTTGATCTTCTACATACTGCTGACACAGCGACATAACTGCCTTAAAGGATCTGTGGGAAATGTCAAATTTATAGCCCTTTGGGTGATTGGTGGAATATTTTTTTTAGGGCAAGCGTATTGTAGAAACTAGGCCTGGAGAACGTTCTTGGCTAAATACCAGCTAAGCAGAAGGAAGCTGTGTCCCACACTTCCCCTGGGATCTAATGAAATATATAGCTTGTGGGGCTCCATTCAATTTAGTTATATGGAATATTTGAAAAGCCAATTCTTTCCAGCACAAACATTCTGCCTGCTGTCAGAGTGCTGTACCGAGTGAGGAAGATTACTAACTGCCTCTTACCGGATAGCTCTGAATTAGTTGGTAATAGCAGCCCAGACACGAGTTCCTAAGCAATCGTTGCATGTTGGGGCTGTTTGAAAGCTGGCTTCCTGCTATTGTCAGAGCCCTGGGCAAAAACAGAAACTTGAAACACTGTAGTTTCGGGGAAAAGAAACAACTTCCAAATTGAAAGCACCACCTATTCAGTAACTACTTCTGCAATGCTCAAAATCATCTCAGTCTTGCTAACCTCTGGCAAAATGTCTCAATTAAAAATAATTTTTGTGGTTAAGGTTAATGCACATGAATGTACCAGCTCAATTTAACATCATTGAACTCTCTTTTGGAGTACACATTTTTAGTTTTAAAGTGGGAACTGGGCTAAAAGCTAGGTAAAAAACAATGTAACAAATAGAAATTCTGAGTAAACACAGGATATATGTTAGAGGTCCAGGATAGCGATAATCATCAAATGTGCACTGGTCATGGGCAAGTGATCTAGCAGCAGCTCAGAAAAATGAAATAGTCGCTTCTTACCATTAATGGAGGGAATAAAGGCTGAAGGAGACAGCATTCTTTGTTTTATTTTGGTAATGGCAGGTATAGAATTTTAGGAGGGTCTTGCAAGGTTTTTTTCTAAAAACATTGACAGAATGTGCCAGCATCACGAGCAAAGCGAGCATTCATTCCCCCTGCTGCATTTGAGAAGTTGCAGTGAGCTACCATCTTTAACTTTAAAGTCCTTGAAGTGCGAACATGATGAGAGTTCTAGGATGTTGAGTCCAATGACATTAAGTCGCAGTGATATCTTTACCAGAAGGGATGAAGTGTGACCCGAAAGGGCAAATAATAACATTGGTGTTTCCATGTGCCTTCTGGCTTTGTTCATTTTCATAAGTTCATAGGCGATAGAAGCCGAATTATGCCATTCAAGTCTGCTCCACCATTCAATCAAGGCTGATTTATCTTTCCCTCTTAACCCCATTCTCCTGCCTTCTCCCCATAACACCTGACACTCGGTTGGTGGCAGAGTCTACATAATTGGGAGGTACTGCTGCTGAGGAATGCATTTGAAAGATAATAGATACTGCTCACAATGGGAATGAGTGTTTAGGGATGTGGATGGAGTGCCTGTATTTCATCATCACCTTCCTGAATTGTGTCTTGCAAATGGAATTATAAGGGTTATCTTATTAAAGATTTAAGTTTCGTAAGGGAAAATGCACGATCGATGCCGTGATGTTTTCAATAATGGGGAGATCTTGAATGAGGGAACACGGTTACAAGTTAGGTGTGATCTTTTAAAACTGAACTTTGTGAGAACTTATTTCACCAGATGAATCTCCTGGCTCAAAGGGGGTATATAAAGAGGGAGTAGATTATTTAAAAAATAAATTGGAGAATTGGCAGAGGAGAGAAGATGAAACCTGGGTCAGATCAGTCACGATCACATTGAATGATGGAGCAGGCTAGAGGAGCCCAGTGGCATGCTCCTATTCTTCGATGTTTTTCTCCTATGTTCTTATAGTAGAAAGGCTTTGAAGGGCCATACTGGCTATCACGTTTCTATTTACATGAATTCTATTTCTCACTGAGTGGCCTTCTATGCCCTGATGCTAATCTAATTATTTCATAAGTGTTGGTGAGAGTAGCTGTCTCTGCTACTCCCCACCCCCTCACTCTCAGGTTTCCAACACCTTTTTGAAAATATTCTTCCACATCACCACCACCACATCTTCCAAGTCTTCCCAAATCCTTTGCCCTTTCATAAAAGATACATCCACGAGCACCTTTCAGAAAGGGATGTGAAAGGGATGGTTAGTTCAGGAGTCTGATATTAGAGGAGAAGAAGCTGTTCTTAGGTCTAGACATCTGAGCTTTCTAGCCATGGCATCTCCTCCAAGGTGGTAGAAGACAGAAAAGGAGACAGCCAGGGTGGCAGGCATCCAACTTTCAGCCTGGGTGGAGGTAGTGACAAATGTTCGTGGTGAGCATTTGTCACTATCTCTAAGGAGGCAACACACAGGGTGGCAGATAAAGACAGGACGGATTGTATGAAAGGTAAAGCTGGGGTGGGGGGGATATGGGTGGAATTTCATAGAGCGAAGGTGAAAAAGCAGTACAAAAAGGAAACATGGGACTTGGTAGATGAGCATACGGAGGAGGAGAAAGGAGCATGGTAACAAACATGGGGGAGATGGCAGGACAAATGTGTACACTACAGGGCTACAGTGGGGCCAGGGGAAAGAGAGTGGGGATTGCAGTTATTACTTAATTGGAGAATTCAATGTTCATAGCATTGGATTATAAGATACCCAAGTTGATCATCAAGGTCTGATTTTCCAGTTCACTCTGCAGTGGAGGAGGCCCAGGACAGACAGGTTGGTATGAGAATGGGAAGGTGAATTAAAATCATTACCAATCCAGCAGGTCTTGATGGGCAGAGTGCAAGTTTTCGACAAAACAGTTGCCTAATCTATGTTTGGTCTTGCCGATATAAAGGCGAGTACATTGGGAGCACCAAGAGAAATGGATGAGTTTAGAAGAGGTGCACATGTAGGTCTGTCGTATCTGGAAGGACTGCTGAGATCCCTGGATGGCAATGGGAGAGGAGGTGCAGGGAAAGTGCCTGGGGAGGAGGTGGGTTGGGTAGGAAGGAATGACAAACCAAGGAGTTGCAGAGAGATTGGTCTTGTGGAAAGCAGAAATAGGTGGGGATTGGAGGATGTGACTGACGTTGGGATCACACTGATAGTGGTAGAAATGTCGGAGAATGATGGTTTGGATGTGAAGGCTGGTATGGTGAAAGGTGAAGCCCAGACAAACTCTTTTTTTTCCATCTATGGGTAGGGGTAGTGGGAGCAGAACAGCAGGACACAGAGGAGACATGGGTGACGTCACGAGGGAAAGCCACGTTTACTAAAGAAAGAGCACATTTGGGATGTCCTTGAGTGGAAAGCCTCATCTTGGATGCAGCAATTGGGGAATACAGTGCAAGGTATGGCATCCTTGCAAGAGACAAGCTGGGTGTGCTCAAGGTAGTTGGTGTGGCTCACTTCAACCTTAATAACCATCAATATCTGTCTAAAATATCTTAATCTCCCGTTTCAGGATAACAATCTTAGCTTTGTCTATCTACCCAGATAATTAAAATGTTCCATCTTTACAATTTACTATATTTCCAATCTAACCCCTGTACACATGTCACAATCATTATATCTCAAGAAAAAAAGTTGGTGGGGAACTATAGAGAACAGAATATTCCCGAGAATTAGTCCAAAAATGGATGAAATGCACTACATAATTTATTCACCAGGATGGACTTAGTAGAGTAAGGGTTAACAAGACAGATGCAAAATGTCTATGAAGGGCCTTAGCAAAGAAACAACATTTGCAAACCTTGGCTTACTGTACAAAATCGAAAAACAAATATTCTTGCCACTCAAAAATTAATATTATTTGTTTATTTACAACTGTGGTGAGAATTTTGAATTCCGGCTTTGAAATCGAGGATTATTTGTTTTCACAGAGCAGTACCTTTTCAGTTACAAATTGTATTGACTATTAAACAAAGGACATTTGTAATAGTTTAGTGCTATGGAATTTATTCCAGGCATAAAAGAAGATGTATTTGAAGTCTTTTAGTAGAACCTGAAACTTATTTGTGGAAATTCACTGTTGCATCATGAAGAAACAATAGACAATAGGTGCAAGAGTAGGTCATTCGACCCTTCGAGCCAGCACCACCATTCAATGTGATCATGGCTGATCATTCCCTATCAGTACCCCGTTCCTGCCTTCTCCCCATATCCCCTGACTCCGCTATTTTTAAGAGCCCTATCTAGCTCTCTCTTGAAAGCACCCAGAGAACCCAGTCTCCACTGCCCCCCGAGGCAGAGAATTCCACAGACTCACAACTCTCTGTGTGAAAATTACATTTCATTACCATCCAGGGTGCCCACTTCCTGGTAAATATCGCGTGAAAGGACAACAAACGATACTAGAAACATGAGAAACTCCCAAACTAACCAGAGATGGTACCAATGACCTTTGTACCAGAACAAACCACAATGAGATCTGCTTTTAATCTTTCCAAAGCAATTTCTCATTTGATAAATGCAATAACAGTAAATGTGGGCTGATTGTGGAAGACTCATTTGGGAGAAATAGCACCTAGCATGAAATAAGCATTCAGCTGGCTAAAGAAAAACCACACTGTTGTGGGAAGGAAAGCCCACAAAGAATGAAAATAGAAAAGGTCCATGCCCTTGGCAGAGTGACATTATAAAAAAAATACAAGCAAGCAATGACTCATTCTGGCAGTCTACCTCAAACCCTTCATAGTTTATGGCAGAAAGCCTCAAAGGAGACCCATGGTTATTGCCAAGCCATGAAACATCACAAGTATTATCTGCGAAAGCATCTAGGGCCTTTTTTTAAAGCTGTTTTGTTGACATTTCTGTAGTTGCCAAAAAATATTGTTAAAGAGATACTCCCTCATGAATGGGAATTATATCTGCAGTATTATATGCAGTAATTCAGAACATATTTTGTTTTGTTTTTAATATTATGATTTAAAGGATGATTTGTTTGCTTTATGAGTCGACTAAATTACAACACTTCCTGAATCATCGCGATTAATCGAAAAACCAAGGTTTTTCAATTAGTGTTATTTTGATAGCAAAGTTAATACTTTCATTAAAATTGTTAACACTACATTAGTACAGTTTTAATCTGGGAATTTATGCCATGGTAAATAATTTGGACTTAATGTTCTTTTTAGTAACAATTTTTGACACATCTGCTATCCTGAATGTTGGTATACCAGGATAAATGTTCAGTTTCTGATATCATATATGGATATTAATAATTTTCATATTCTGATCTTACAGCTGAATGATTTTCAACAGGACAGACAATGAAACCAAACTATGCACAGAAATCATTGTGTGTACAAAATATGTTTTAGAAAGTATTTAAAGTTAAATACAATACATCTGTCAATGTAGATATCTGTGGGGAAACAAGTATTGATTCTAAAGCATAATTTAATGCCTCTCCTTTCCCCCGACATTATAAAGTTAATTATTTTTAAGCACTATGGAGCATCACTGCTTTTACACTACCAGGAGAGTAGTAAAGAGGCTTGACACTGACAAGCATGAGTCTGAGGCCACATTGTCCTTAAAAGAGAGTAGTACAGATTGAAACATGCCACTGTTATGAATCTTCTGATGGTTGGTTTTAAATCAGTTAATTTACGGGTGACCAAGAAGCGGTAATCCCACAGAGATGAAGGGAGACAACAAAAGCTTTATAGGGGCATTATTTTCTTCTTCATTTTGCACTCTCAATGTTTCAGGCTGACAAAACCGATAGGCCACCTATTCACTACTATTGCTTCATATCACCATTGAAACAAAGGATAAACAGGAGAAAGTATTGTGTCAACTTGAATTGAGTGTAACCAGTAGGGTAAACCATCAATTTTATTTCTTCCATAGAACTGGCAAACAAATAATAAAGAAATAAAGTAATAAAACTAATAAAAGACTAAAGGTCTTTTAGTCTTTTTTATGTGGGGGGAGGGGGAAACTTTTTCTTAGTCACTTCCTGGTCGAGGATGCAACTATTCTCCGAGCCGCATCTTCGCCCCCTCCTCGCGGTCTATCATCTGGATTGCCGCGTCCTTTCCTGCCGGAGATCGGCCAGAGCTTCAGATTCAGCAATGGCACAGCACTGGATTCCATCGTGGAGTGACCGATGCCTTACCGGGAATCGCCATGTTAGTGCTCCGGAGTGCTGGGACTGTCGACTTTGAACATCATGGAGCTGTGGTCTGCGGAGCTTCCAGCCACGGGCGGCGGGAGCTTCCAGCCCCTGGCAGCGCTGACTTTGACATTGTGGAGCCTGGGATCTCTTGCCCAGGTCGCCAGCATTGAATCTCCGTCTAGCTTGGCCTGTGGACTTTGGAAGCCGCGGTCTCCGGTAGGAAGCAGCCGATTCGGAGGCTCCGGCTGCTGAGAGTGTTCTTCCGTTCGAGGGCCTGAAACATTGGGCCGTCGCTTCGGACACTGCGGAGGCCAAGATAGGCCCCGACCACGGGTGAACAGGGGAAGAGGACTGAACTTGGTGCCTTCCCTCACAGTGGGAAACGTTGATCCCACTGTGGGGGGATGTGATGGGAGGTGGGATGTGAAGATCAAAGGGGATGTCTACAATTAGTTGGTGCTATCTGAGAGAAAGTGGTGAAGATTTGTTAAACAAGACTGATCAGTCTGAAAGAGGTAAAGGAAAATGAACGAGGACAGAGGGAGAGATGATTGGGATACAAAACACTGCAGTTGTTGGAAATCTGAAATAAAGTGGATGCTAGAATGACCTAGAAGGTCAAACGTCATCTGTAATGAGAAAAAAAAACCCTGAATTCATGTCACACGTTGATGACATTACATCAGAAATGATCAGCTGTGACACAATATGGGAAGACTGGTTATTATAACTTGTTGAATTCAATGTGTAATTCTGAGGGTTTGGTATGCCCAGACAGAAAACAGGACTTGTATTAAACTTTACAGGAATCGTGTGAGAGGCCAAAATTGGGGAATTCAGAATGGGAGTGGAATGGAGAATTAAAATGATAAGCAACTAAAAGCTATGGGTCAATCGAATACAACAGCGATTAGCAATGGAACACAATACAACAAAGTGAAAAAATCGTTAGTGAATCTCAACGTCACTTGGCACCAGGCAGCTGATGGATCCCCTGCAGCTACATGGGAAGATGCCATGAGATGGGAAAGATTCCAGCAAGGATTTATTTCTTCAGATTTGTCTATCCTATTAGCAGACTGAAATCTCTGTCTTTGCCATCTTTCACTGTTCCAACAAAGCTAAAAATAAGACTGAAGAATGTTATCTCATATGCAGACGGCCTGTTTCAATCCTCAGGGCTCACAATTGAATTAATGAATTTCAGAAAACCAGCATTCCCAGTTTGAATCAAAACCGACCAGATTCCAATGATTGATCTTCAACCAGTAAAATTGACTTTCGACCATTGCTGTGGGATCTGCCGGGTATTTCTAGCATTTTCCTGTGCAATATTTCAGGTTTCTGCCAGCAATTTTTATTCTTCTCCGTCTTCTCTCTTGCTTCATTCCTAGAAATCTCCTCCAATTTACAAGCCTTCGCAATCCAACTCAAATATTTACTCCAACTCTTATGTATTTCAGCTTCCTTGGTCTCTACCTGATCATAAATAGTACATCCCCTTTGTCTGCTCCATTTCAACTTTTTTTTTGCATCTGTAAGAATGATTGATTTCTATTTTAATCCCCATTTCTAATGACAGAACATTGCCCAAAACATTAACTTAGCTTCTCTCTGCTGAAGCTACATGACCTGTTGAGTCATTCCACAGATTTCTATTTTTACTTCAGATTTCTGGTAACTTTAACTTTTATCTTTACCTCTATCAAACAAATGTAAACCAGGATGGGTCCCTAGCAGTGGTACTTAAAGTCATCACCAACTATTAACAGATTGTTCCCTGATGTTGCTTGAATTCTACAAGGGGTTTCCATGCTTTTGATATGTTTTCAAGTTAAGTGTCTTCTGGGGAAAAATGCACAAGGCATCCTTGAAACCACAAGAGACTGCAGATGCTGGAATCTAGCACACACACAGCAAT
Organism: Leucoraja erinaceus; assembly: GCF_028641065.1. NCBI lineage: Eukaryota > Metazoa > Chordata > Chondrichthyes > Rajiformes > Rajidae > Leucoraja > Leucoraja erinaceus. Next base: position 29,597,073 of record NC_073386.1, read on the forward strand.
CTGTTGGAAACACTCAGCAGGTTGAGGAGCATCTGTGGTGAGCAACCCCAATGCTGCTCGATCCACAGTTCTTCCTGCGAATTGTTTTGTCGGATATGAAATCCGTGCTTGAAAATGGATAATTTCACTGAAATCTATCATTGACATTTGCAGTCAGAATGGCAAGACCCATGCTGCCAATGATCCTGGAATAAACCTCTATGTGTGGGACTCTTTCCAGGCCAGAATGGAATTCCATGCAAGACTTCACAATTTCCTATTCATCGTTGCTTCTAGGAGATCATCCTCTGCTTAAATAGAATGCAGGCAGACTATCTTTTCAATGATAATAGACATCTCCACAGCGTAACATTGCAATAGTATACTCACATCTTTATCATTATTGTATATATAGTCTTTACTCTATAAGCTTCATGTGAACGAGGAATTTCATTGCACCACATAACAACAAAGTAATTTGCCTGTCATTCTGAGGATGCTACCTGGCAAGTCTGCACTGTACTAGAATGGAGAAGGATTTGGCTCCTATGTTGCCTGTTTATCTATAAATACATCTCCATGCCAAGGCCTGTAACCCTGTTAGTGGTATGATGTCACAGATTCCCGTGCAGCTTCCATTCGAGTCAACAAGACAAACCAGAGGTAAAACCAAAGACTGTGATGAAAGGTCATCACTGGTAAAGTTAACTGAGTATCTCATTCACAGAAGCTGCCTGACTTATTGAGTATTTCCAGCATTTTATGTTTTTATTTAAAGAAAACCACGCATTGGGCACTGGCTATTTCCTAATGTCAGTGGCAATTATTCTGTTACGAGACCTACAGGTTTTCCCCATCTGCAAGATACGAATCTGAAGAGGTCATGGGGCAAGGAGGAAATGAAGTGTGAAGAGGTGGATTAAGTGGGAAGACACTGCCATTTTCAAGTGATTTGGTTCCACACCATTTGTGGAACCAAATCACTTGAAAATGGCAGTCTTCCTACTTAAGTGTTGCTTGCATCTCTCGATCAGTGTTGCTTGCATCTCTCGATCTTCTACATAGAAATAAGCACAAACTCTTGCTTGTTCTATGTGTTAATGAGTAATCGATAATCACTGGTAGTCCTGCTTGACTAGAGCATAGGATGTGCAAACTCCAAGATGTGGATATGAAGCTTACTCATTCAGGCTTACAGTGGTAAATATGTGAGGGGGCAGTAGAGTACATTGGCAATAGATACAAATCTTGATGAATGGAATGTGGTGCATCAAGCAGGATCTGCTATGTAACTGCAGTGTGGACATAGATGCATTCATCACTTTGACCTCTCATGTGATGCTATTGAATATTTTGTAGCATCACATACAAGATATCGGGGCATGAGCACTAGCATGGACCATACTACCCTCATTCAAAGTGTCTTTTTGAATGAATCTGGAAGGTTTTCCTGTTCCTGCAGATTCAAAAGCACATCTCCCTCCATACATGCCTTCTGATGCAGTATTGAAAATCTGAGGATCCCTCATTATCTCATAATGTGTCATTCTTCACTGTTTCATATATCATATTGCATAACTACTTCAAGTACAATGTACCTCCCCTTTATTAGATGCAAACTAGTTTTTAGATGTAGCATGCAAGCTTCCACTGATGTTAACTACGTGTGATATTTGTCTTTGCTGATTCAGTCAGCTAATCAATAGTGTGGTTAGCATTGGCTAGACAATAAAATGTTTCTGATAGGTAGCAGTGCAAAATTGCCATGTTGCTTCATTTGCAACTAACAGACGTAGTTTAACTATACATCATCATCCCGCAATCATTTTCAGACACTGAACTACTGTATCTTATACACCACCATACCTCAGAGCCCTCTGCTACTTGATTTAAAATATGAAAATAAATGTAAAACCAATGTAAACCCAATCTAGGAAAAATAAAGGATAGTATAAGTTCATATTTCAACAAATATGAACTCATCTTGATGAACGGTGCCTCAGGAAGGCCATCAGCATCCATAAAGACTCATCACACCCCTGTAACGGACTGTTTGAACTACTTCCCTCCGGCAGACGTTACAAGGCCTTCTACGCCCGAACCTCCAGACTCAGAAACAGCTTTATTCCAAGAGCTATAGCGGCTCTGAACCGGCCCTGCTGAGTGCCCTCCAGCCCCCCTGGACTGTCTCCCACGGATGGTCACGACACACAGCTTATTTATTTATTTTACTTTTCTTTTTCATTGGTTGGAGCTGCATACTAAATCTCGTTGCACTGACGTGCAATGACAATAAAAGAAATTATTATTATTATTATTATTATTATTATTATTATTAAATCAAGAATCTCCAAGCCACCAGGAAAAGTTAATGTCCTTGATCAAACAGCATCAGGAAATCTTTAAAGTTTGGTAAAACCAAGCATGCAGCCAACTGAGACACTGTAACTGAAGTTGGGCATCTCACATTATGATAGCATTTCGTCAGTATTTCACCGACTGGGAAGTAAAAGACTTGAATATGGTCCAAAGTGAGCCAAGAGCCTCATTAGTAATAAATGGTCGAGCTGTTCATTTCTCTTGTGCCATTACAGGCAGCTGGCCCATTTGCAGGAAAATCCCAGGGAGCATGAGAAGAGGTTGAAGTCCTAGGGAGAGAGTGGCAACAGCTGATAACCTGTAATATATTGTGGAGTTAACAGAATACTCCTGACCTGCTAGGCACATTTTTTCTTTTTGGATATAAATTTACCATAGAAAAATGTGCCAACTGCTGGTGGTTAGTCAGAGAATGTTTTGAATCCAGAGTGGAGTTCACCCAGCCTTTGGCCCATTCTGTAATCAGAGGTTGATGGGATGGGTAATGGGACTAACCAGGCATTAGATTACTGAGGCTGTCTTAGAGTCATAGAGTGATACAGTGCGGAAACAGGTCCATCGGCCCAACTTTCCCGCACCGGCCAACATGTCCCTGTTACACTAGTCCCACCTGCCCGCGTTTGGTCCATATCCCTCCAAACCTGTCCTATCCATGGTCGGTCATGACCATTAGTTAAAAAAATATATAGTGTGTCGAACGTAGCATCTGATATCTCAGCTGCCCTGTGAATATCTAAAGTACAGGAGCATTTGCAAGGGACATTTTCTCCTTTCTGTAATGTCAAAGTACATATGAACTATTTAAGTTACCCCATTCCTTCTCTCCAGAGATGCTGCAGCATTTTGTGTCTACCTTCGATTTAAACCAGCATCTGCAGCTCTTTCCTACACATATGAACTATTTAAGTTGTTTTCCAAACTAAATTACTGAGACGGTAAACTACATTCTAACAGTCTATAAGAAAGTACAAATGAATGCAGCTATTAAAAATAACTGATATAATGAGAGCATTTCAAATCCTATGTGCATTAGACAGCTTACCACTGATTTAATATTCTTCTCTATGTATCTGTGACATTAATACATCTTTCTCTGTTTAATTCGATTTTTTGTTTATTTTTCCTGTCAAAATTTTACCACCAAGAATTAAATGGAACACTTTTGAGGCACTGAATAAATCCAGAGAACTCTGATTTGTTTTGAAATGAGCTGTAAAGGTTCACACAAAGGATAGAAGGATAATGTATCTTCTGAGAGACACAATCCCTTTATAAGGCCTCAAACATAAGATACTGTAAAGCCATGAAAATGTGCCTTCAAATTTTCTCACAACTATCCTGCCCTGCAAGTAAAAATAGGTTGTTGAAATAAATTAAATAAAAAAAGTTAAAATTAAAAATAATTGTGTATTTTAACACCAAGGTAAGAGGAGACAAAGAGGAGACTTGTCCAGTCAAATCCACTCACAGCATCTCAGAAATCTGCACTTCCTTCATCCAGCTTGGAAAGAACCAGACATCACATAATTATTTTCACTTCTGCAGCTCAGTAAATCTCCAGTTCACTGCCACTCTCATCTAAATGCAACGCTTCATCCTTTTTAGGCTTTTGTATGGGATTATGTCTTAGTTTTAAGTTTTAGAAATACAGCGCGGAAACAGGCCCTTTGGCTCACCGAGTCTGCACCAACCAGCGATCCCTGCGCATTAACACTATCCTAAACACACGAGGGACAATTTACATTTATACCAAGCCAATTAACCCGCAAACCTGTATGTCGTTGGAGTGTGGGAGGAAACCGAAGATCTCGGAGAAAATGCAGGCGGTCACAGGGAGACTGTACAAACTCCGTACAGACAACACCCGTAGTCAGGATCGAACCCGGGTCTCCGGCGCTGCAAGCGCTGTAAAACACCAACTCTACCACTGCACCACCGTGCCGACAGTAAGCTGCAAGTTTTTAAATGACATTCAACTCTCACATTGCAACCAATATTGTCAATATTTATAATTATTAAATATTCAGGAAACCAAACATTTTGAATGCTGAAAACAAATTGCTCAACCTTTAAAATTCCAGAAAACACAATCCTGGTTTATGCAATTTCTTGTAATAACTCTTAGCAGTCAAGATATCATGCTGATAAATATATACATGTACACTCCCACAAAGGCTATAATATCCTTTCTACTATGTTGCAGAAGTTGGAACCACACACTATTCCATAGATACCAGGCCTTTGCAATGGTTTATGCATAATTTCACCATGGATTCTCAGCCATCAGTTAGGGAAGATACAGTCTGTTTACTTTTCCTGCTCATGACATTTTAGTAACCAACACTAATGGACCATTGAGTTACTTTGAACCTCCGTTGTTCTTAAGTTAAGTACACTCTTAAACAGAGTCCTCTGTTCAGTTTTATGTGGATGAACGGCCACATGTTTCCCCACAAGGGCGTTATTTGCCACAGTCCTGTTCAATCATCCAATCTAGAAGTGACTATTTGTAATGTATGCTTCATTAATAATATCACCCATCTTTGTATCATTCTATATTTGCCATTCTACACTGCAATCAAAATTGCTAATAAATAATTGAGGCCACAGCATCTTGCAAAAGACCATTAGTCACATACTGCCATTATTTCTACACTCACGTTTTCTGCTGCACAGCTAATTTTCTGGATATGTCAACAATTTGCATTTAACATAGTAAAGCCCAATTCAGCTAATGGTTTCGTTTAAGATGTCAGAACATTCTGAAAGTCCAAGTCATTGCCCTATCCATTACTTTTATTATATGCGTACCAAATATTCAAGCAGGCTTGTCAAGTAAGACCTTAATTTTACATATCCATCTGGTTCTTTATGTTCACCCAAAACGTTTAAGTCACTCTATGCTTAATAACCATAATTTATCAACTATAATCGTTAAGCTAACTGCTCCAAATATGCAGTAGGTTAATCGGCTACTTTAAGTTGGCCCTGATATGTAGATAGGTGGTAGAATCGAGCTGGGAGTTTATGGGAATATGAAGAAAATAAAATGGGTTAAGATATGATTAGTGTAAAAATGGGTGCTTGAAGGACAACATGAACAGTGGGACAAAGAACCTATAACTCTTCAGTATCTCTGTACGAGTCTATGATTTGCTAGCTTCCTGGGTCATCTTTCTTATTTTGTAGTGATGTGCATAAGTTGAGATAACTGTGGAAGATTATCATCAAGGGATCTGCAAAATGCTCACTGCTTATCCTTAATACTCGCAAAAGGAAATTATGTGGCATTAAAAAAAATGTTGCTTTGATGTTGCAACTTTCTTCATTATTTTACTATCAATCAATTGATGAAATTTCATGCATAATCCAAGTTCGCCTCATCCAGTGTTCACCATTGTTCATCCAGTTTAAATACCAACACAAATTAATTATTCAACATTTTACTTCATTATTTTCACTTGTAATATTAACATTTTCCATTTCCAATGAGTCCACATTGCTCTTGACCCCATTTAGATAAATATTTGCGCAGCATTATACTGCTAACTAAATCTGACTCTTTCCTTTTCAAGTCTAATTCATCCCACCTCTTGGTTCCAGAACATATTGTTGTGAAAAAATATTCAGAGCAAATTCAAGCAAGAATATTCTGGGGGAGGGAAGGGAGTGGGGGGGGGGGGTTACAATTATCCAATAAGAGAGTGGTGACCAATCTCAGCCTCCCAATAGTCAGCGGGAATGAGAGGAAATTAGATTAAACCACAGAAAGATGAATGTGCAAGACCAAAAGGGTTTTTAATGACAGGGATTGCCTTAGTGCCTAGATGGTGCAGAATTTGTTCAATGTATTCAAGGAAGTTTAATGAAACAATATGTAGAGTCCTACTGGAAACAGAGTAGTACTAGCCTTAGTAAATGAGACCAAACAAGTGGCGAGAGTGTTGGTGAGGGAACGCATCACGAACAGTGAATATAGTTCTGTAAAGTTCAAGGTTGTTATAGAAAAGGAAAAGGATGGTCCTCAAGTTAAAATCTTGAACAGGGAAAGGCTCATTCAAATAACGAAAGAGAGATCTGGTGAAAATAGATTGAGAACAGATGTTTAATCAAAAATGACAGCTGACAAGTGGAAGTCTTTTAAAAGAGAGTGAAAAAGATTTCTGTGCCAGAATGTTCCAGTAAGGGTGAAAGGCAAACTTGGCAAGATTAGGGAACCTTGGATGATAAAGGCTATTGAAACTTTGATCAGGAACAAAAAAATAGAAACATATGTCAGGTGTAGACAACAGGAATTGAGAGTCTCTTATGGAATATAGTGTAAGAGAAAAGTTAAGAAATAAATTACGAGGGCAAGTAAGATTAAGGAAAATCCCAAGATATTCTACAAATATATTGGAATGGCAGGGGAAAAGAGTGGGTCAAAGGGATATCTATGTGTCGTGACAGGAAATGTGGACTAGTCCTGAATGAATACTTATCATCTGCATTCACAAAGGACATGGAAGATAGTGAGTTCAGCAAGGGTTGGCTAGGTAATCTGGAACAGCTCAGTATTAAGGAGGAGGTGTTTGGCATTAGGAAATGCCTAAGTGTTGACAAATCGACAGGAATGGGTGAGATTTATCCCAATTTGCCATAGGAGGCAAGGGATAGGCCTCACAGAGATGTTTTCCCCTTTGTTTGCCACAAGTAATGCACCAGAAGACTGCAGGATAGTTAATATTGTCCCTTTACTTAAAAAAAAAAAGCAGCAGAGATAAGATAGGTAGCTACAGGCCAATGTGCCTTGCATCAATGGTCGGAAAATTATTCAAGAAAATTCTCAAATATAAGATATATGTACATTTGGAAAGGCAAGGGCAGTTCATGGATATTCAGCATGACATTATGCATGGGAAATCCAGCCTCAGTAATTTAATTACTTTTTTTTGAGGAGGTAACAAGAAGATTATGAAGCCAGAGAGGGAGACATTCTCTGTATGGTATTTACTAAGCATTTGATATTGTCTAGTAGGATTATCACCTTGTCGTGGTGGAGAACCTTGTGCGGACATGAGACCCTGAGTGATGCTGTCTGGAGCTATGCTCCTGGTAGGGCCACCCATGGCGGTACGGTCGAGGCGGAGGTCTCTGACAAAGAGCAATCCAACCAAGACTTCAACGGTGGACCAGGCGGAGGGTGATGGCTGACTTTAGTAAGGGCTGGGAAGGCGGATGAAGGCTGTAGCAGAAAAGGGTCTCCGGTCGTCTTGGAATCTATGCCACTGGATCCTGACCCAGATCTGTCAAGGACCGTGGAGTGGCTGTCTGTTCACCAGTCTCCCCACGTTAAACAAAGTCACGCACAGGCGTCCTCCATATAGGGAATAACACTGTGGAAACATCCATGGTCAGCCATGACCGAAGGGGGCCTAAGACTGGATGATCCAGAATATTATGGAGTATTAGGTCCAAGTTTGGCTTGGTGATAGAGGGAATGGTGGAAGGAAGCTTTTGTGATTTGAAGTCTACGACCAGAGGTTTAGCGCAGGGGATCCGTGCCGAGACCTTTCTTGTTTTTGTTATACATCAACGACTTGGAGATGAATGCAGGAGAACAATTCATAAGTCTGTGGATGACATAAAAAGTTGGTGATATTGTAGAGAGAAAGGAAGGTTGTTCAATGCTGCAGCAAGATACAGATGGAAAACTGGGCTGAATACTGGCAGATGTTCCCAACAAGTGCAAGGTGATGCATTTTGGGAAGTCAAATAGGGGTACAGTAAATGGTGGGATATACACATAGATTTCAAACTATATTTTTAGACCCTTTAGAAGAAGCAATGAATATTAAGGCTGATTCACAAAAACTAATATCATACTTCTATAATAATATATTAAATAGAGAATTACCCTCAACAGAAGCACAAAGAGAAGATTGGGAACATGAGCTAATGATAAAGATCTCAAAGGATAGATGGGAAAAGTATCTGATGAACACATAATTGTTCTATTAATGCAGTACATAATTTAATTCCAATTCAAATTATTACATAGACTATATTATTCAAAAACGAGGTTGAATAAATTTTACCCAAATGTCTCTCCCAGATGCGATAAATGTTTCTTTCAAAACGCTAATATAACACATTCATTTGTAGGATGTAAAAAGTTGAATACATTTTGGAGCGATATATTTGATATATTTACAAAGTTTTTCAAGTCAAGAATAGAACCTAAAATGGAATGGATTATATTTAGAATAATAGTAGAAGATATCAATTTAAATAAAGACCAAAACGTTTTTTTTAAATTATGGGTTAATAATTGGAAAGAAATTGATACTTAAATTTTGGAAAAATACAGCCATACCAAATGTTAAAATGTGGATTAGGAATATGATGGACATAGCACTCCTTTGAAGAAATGAGACTCCGACTAATAGATAAATATGACCAATTCTTAAGGAGTTGGTCTCCTTTCATCGACTTTTTGGAATCATGTGATGCAGCGGTACCGTAAAGATTGCTGATTTCAGTTCATGCCGTGGATAGATCTCCGAATAAAGATTTGAACATTTCTCTTTTAAGGGACCTTCTCTCATATTTCTACTTTTCACTTTTTCTCTTTTTTATATACACACTTCACGTTTTTCTATTCCCTACCATTTATTTTTCCTCTTTTTCCCCTTTCTATTGTTTTCTTTTTCTTGTCTTGATTACTTCCTCTTCAAACATAAAACTAGAGGTTGTACATAGAATGGGTTACGGTATGACATAGTTGGCACCTAAAATTAGGTTCCACTGTACTGTTTTGTACTGTATTAACTTCTAATAAAATAAACAAAAAAAAAAATGGTGGGACACCAAGCCATGTTGATAGACGGAAGGATCTTGGGATTCTAGTCCATACTTCCCAAAAAGTGGCAACATTGTTGGATAGATTAGTGATGATGGCATATGGGTTGTTTCGCTTCACAGCTCAGAACATAGAATATAAGTTGGGACATTATGTTGCATTTTTACAAAACACTCATTAGACTGAACTTGGAGCATTATACACATATATGTTTGCCAAACTAGAGGAAGGATGTGGACGTATTGAAGAGAGGGCAAAGAACATTCACCAGGATGTTGCCTGGAATGGAGGACCTTAGCTATAGGGTAGGGATTGAATAAACTGGGTTTGTTTTCCTGGAAGGAAGGAAGCCAAGAGATGACCTGATGGAGTTATTTTAAATTATAAGAGGCATAGATAGTGTCGATAGTGAGAATCTTTGTTAACGTTAATGTCCCCCATTAAAACTGTTCTGCCGTTGGTGCCTGCTTGTCTAATCTTTGCATTAATATATTCAACTATTTATCAGCTTCTACCAGGGGGGGCTATACACAATCCACAATGTAATCTTCAGTATTCTAATTCTTAATATATCCCAAGAAGGTTCCTACCTGTTTACCACTTTTTAAATTATCTCTCATGTCATTTCATCTTAATTTACTAACTATTACTCTTCCTATACCATTTTTCTTATCTTTCCAGTCAGTGTGATTAACTACTATCTTGCACTGCTCTGCAGCAAGTTTCCATTGCAGTTACTCTGTTAACCCTTTTAATATCCCAGCTCTTGTGCTAGCATCCCTAGAAAAACAATCTGTCATTTTCACCTCTCTTTCAGGCACATGTTTTCCTCCACAATCTTGAAGAGGTAATAAACCAGAAATGAAAATCTTTGAGAATCAATTATCCAATTCAGTTCCTTCCACCTACCAAAACATTAAACCTCACCTATACTGTCCAAAATAAAATTCAGCAAGTTGATCCTTACCTTCAATATTATTTGAAGTAAATTGGAACACCCCATCACCAAGTAGGGAAAGTAGTTTATATGACTCTCAATTTTCCCAAATTCAAGTAATATGGGGATCTGTCATCAGGCCACAGATTACTGAATCCTTATATTTGCTATAATATGTTTTCTCTTTTCTCCCTTCTGCTTCAACTGTTCCTTCTGGCCAGGTTTCCCAATTTGTTGTAGTTCCCACAGGTTGCAGATACATTAAACATATCACAAAGGATCAATTGTTGCTGATCTTCAGTCTCTAACTCATTTGAATTCTCCATAAATCGAGTTCCAGGTACACCAAACTCCTTCTGATATTGCCTCTCTCTACGCTTATGTTCTTATACAGTAACTTGTTCAGCCATCAATCTCTCCATTATCCACTGAAATAAACTGAACCTTTAGCTTTAAAAGTAGTATGCCTTTAGATGCTGGTTTTGCTGTGACTGTAATGTTAATAGTAAGCTCTTGTTCTTCTAAAAACGATTATTGACAGAGTTATCTCAAGAGAAATTGAAGAGGCTGACTCATCTGTGCACAGATATAGAAGACATTACATCATTTGTGATAGATGTCAGGTGTTTATGTGGTAGCTTTGAAGAGCATGTGCACAGAAATGCACATGGACTGGCATAAAAAACACTCAAACGTGTTCATGTATCATAGTTAGGCTCCACATTTGAAGGGCCTTAACTGTGCAAATTCACTATCTTAAATATGATTATCCTAAGTTAATTAAATCCAAATTTTATGAACAATCGTTTCTTCATTGTAATGGAAGACTTTTACACTTACCAGATTTTTTGAACAGATTCATTTCATTCTTGTGTTTATAGAAATATATACCTTTAATTTGGGCCATTCGAGTATTTTCTTATAACTTTTCTTTCTGCAGTTTCCCTGTTTTTTGTTCCTGTTACTGTACTTTATGCTTTCATTATTTCTACAGGCAATTGGTGTGAATCTGTTTAAAACTGTTTTTGTAAATTTTTACTTAAGTTGTCAAAGGACCTGGGGATGTTCAAACTTATGTCCAATGTATCAAATTCATGCCGGGAGATACCTTTGCCGTATAGCAATCTACGTGCTTTTTTAAAACGCATTTCTCAGTAGTAATTTTGGAACATCTTAGGTCCACAGAATAATTCTCAGACTGCACTGCAGAGATTTTGAAATATAAAAATAAGCAAGCCAAGAAACAGAAAGTGTCTCTTTTATTTATTATGACCCTGACTGATCAAGTGATAAGATGAATATCCAGCGAGCTAACCTCTAATGAACTGCCCTATTTTTCATTTCTCTTCCAAGCTGTGCTCCATTTGGCAAGGTTCAATACAACACAAGCCATCCTCTGGCAAGCAACTTTGTGTATACGCATCCAGTATCTTGAAAAGATCAACTCCTTGCCAAGTGCCACTATAATCCTAAAAACCTATCTTCACGGCCAACTCCTCAGTCACGGAAATACTGTGTTTGCACTGCACAACCTGAACTTGATCCAGTTTTCATTCAAGATAAAAAGCTGCTCCCTGCCCTCCCAATTTCTGTTTTACTGACATACAAACACCTTATTATATACTGGGGCAGGTGCCAGACAGACCAGCAGAAGCTCCTCGCTGCACACATCCAAGATCTGAACACAGTGTCCAAGTTCAGGTTGCGTGCTACACAAACGGGGGATCCCCTCTATGCCGTCGCCAATTTACTGTGAAGTTGGACACTATCTCTGGCATTTACAGTATGCTAAAATCCTAATCCAGTGTCAATGTGATTTAATTCACTCACATTTCATTAGTTTCCTCTGACACAAAAATAGATGTTGGCTCAGATATCGCAGCTTGTCAATTTATTTTTCTGTTAATATTTACCAGTTGCTAATGATGTGCCAACAAACAAAAGAGCTGAAGTCAGAGACTGTATTTCCACACCGTAGCAGTGAAATAAAACAGACTTTAAATTTGAAGTAAACTACGGCTGCGCAAAACACTTTGCACTACAACACATGCTTTTCCTGACGTGGCTTCATATCAACCATTTTAGGTAGCAGCAGACGCCATCTTAAGTATTCATGAAGCCTGATTCAAAGTACAAGGCTTTACATTTTTTTGTGTGTGTTTGGGCTTGAGGATTATGGATATCAACGCCAACTTTCACTCAACATCCTAATTTTTAAGTAAAATTAGAAATGTTCTTCTTTAATGATTTATGCAAAGGCCTTTATATGGCAGCCATGTTACAACTGTTTTGCTTCCCTCACTATCGTGCTCTGTACATAAGCCTGCCAAATCCAGCAAGTGAATTGTGTATTTACTGCCTGAATTGCTGGATGACATTATTGCTATCTGTGCCAAGGAGCAGCTGCCAAATCCAGCCACATTCTGTTTTAAAAACTGAAGACGAAATCCTGAAAACGCAGACTTTACATTATTGAACCTGCGCTCAGCTTTGCCCTTGGCAGCCATTTTAGAGCTTGGCAACCATTTTGAGAATTTCTCTGGCACTGCCACAGTTCACGCCATCAGACCTTAAGTGAACAGCAGGTAAGAAACCAACTTAGTCCAAATTAAACAAGTATAGGTAATATAGGTAGGAACTGTTTTTTTCCTGGCTGCACATAAATTCAAGTTTACTTGATCATGAAAGCCCAACCATGCACTTTACCGCTCAGATCACAAGAGCGAACAGAATTCCCATTTCAGTAATCATTCATCGATATTTCCATAATATAATCGGCCAACAAAATCAGCACATAACCAACTCAGCAGCTAAAGGAGAGTTCTAATTCTAGTTGCCAAACAAAATAGTCAAATATTTTTCTTTTCCATGCCTTGCTACTTTTTTTTTGTTAAAACCTTAAACCATGAAATGCTGAACTAAGACGACTGCAAACAGACCAAAGCATTGGTTAATATGCAATGGCACCATTACGATTAAATATTTGGTTCCATTCTCAGTAAAGACCACAATGGTAACAAAAATGTATCAAACCAGAAAACAGAAAATCTATATTTGGCACATCAACCGTTATGAGATGAGGTGTCAGAAGCAATTTTATGTTTAATCAGCACATTGTGAAAAAATTGTTTACTGTATTGTGTAGTCACCAATTTTAGCTATTTTAAAAGTAGAGTAATTCCTCAATCAAACTGCTATCATCAAGAAGGCATTCTGTACGACCATACAGCCATTCAGATCTATGCAGGCCATGTCATAAGATTATACCAGCATGCTGTGCTGTGGAGCAATACAGGTAAACAGTGAACCTCATATATGAAAAGGAGAATTCCTTCAGAAAATCAATATGTATATATTTAGAGCTGTCCTCCTCCCTCTCTCATAAAGTGCTAACATACAAGATGGTTCTGCTGGAAGATGGTACAAACTCAATGCAGCAAAAAGCCCTCTACAAAAGAAAATTATTTTCCAGCAAAATAATCAGATCATACTTTGATGTAATAACTTGTGTTACACACACACATTCGATCATCCTGAAGGTCATATCGCACTAGAAATGTATACATAAAATATTTCAGTTGCAGAGAAACATATTTTTCTAGATCTCACATTTTAGAATAAGACGCAACAGGCAAACCTATTCAAATTTCGACACATGGAAGTGCATATCGTTGTTTCATGAGGGTTCTTCACATCATTTAAATATAATGGCAGTAATTTCCAATTGCTAAAGTTAAAAGTACAAAACCATAAGAAAAGCAACACGGAATGCAAAATACTCAAATTTATGTAAAAAAACGTACAATTTTTTTAATCATAAAACGTGGTAGCCAGTATTTTGATATAAAATACATTTATTTCAAATGCAATGAATATTATTTGTGAGCTCATATGACAAATAAAACACACTTTTAGTTTGTTTAGTGTTTACTCTCTGCCATATGCTGGGTTGTTTTCTGCTGCATTTCGTACTCTTTTCAGAATATTGCAAATTAAATTTAGTGTAAGAGTATTCTTTATAAAATTAGGATTTGATGCTCCACACCAGAACAGAGGGAAGAGTGTTATTAAGAGAAAAGTCCCAGTAGTGAATAAAAATTTATGGCAAAAAGGTTAATCACTTAGAGGGAATCAACTGTACCTAAAATCTATATCACATGTTAGAATATTCAGTCAGGAAACTGATAAATTACTGTATCGATTCTGTTCTGCTTCACTTAACATAATTATAGCACAGTAATGGATAGCATGAGTGATGTGTTTTGCTTTGGATAAGTGCTGGTAGTTAGTGTGGTATTCTGGGATATTAGAATTAAAAATTCTATTCCGATCGAGTGTCAAACTTAATTGTATTTAACCCCTTTACTGACCCATTTTTAGTGAAAGTGGAACAAAACTCAAACAGCATCAAGCATCCCATTCAATGTCAGTCACAATATATCGACTCTGATGGTATCCCTCCCACTGCACTCAATTCTTACTCCGAATCAGCCTGGACAAGAGCTGGCACTGAAATCACCAGCCTATCACATGAGGTCCACTCTCTTTCTCCCAGAGGAAGACGAGCAGGATATTCACATCAAGTATTTATGTCATCCTGGATCCTCCTGTTGTGCGCAGCTTTATATAAATTCCTTTGTGAGAAATGGGGGAGTCTAAATGCCATCGCAGTCAAAGTAGCACTGCATCTGTATGCATGCACTGGAAAAACATTGAATACTGATGTATAGTGGGGTATGAACAGAGAAGAAGCTGGGCTAAGGAGCAAGCTGCATGTCAGATCCTTATCTTGTCCAAAAGAGAAAATAGTTGGAAGATATTGCTTGTCATGGATATCTTCCACAAGTAAGATAACAGCTACATTTCGCAAATTGCAGATGAAGAAGCAAATTTGCAAAAAAAAGAATATTTTGAGACTGCAAACATTACATCAAAGAAGACATTAATTAATGTCAGACCTAGTAATGCAGGCAAAGTTAGAGTGCATGAAAAGACTGCAACAGGGGAAAATGTTGTAAATATCATATATTCAGATAGAGATATCTAGGAGAAATTATGTTTTCTAAGGTGTATAATTAAGCATCATCTAATGCAGTCTTTGTCCTAATTTCTATTGAATCATCTTTCAACATTGTAGTACCGACCCTCATCAAAGGCTCTGCTTTTTGGCTGTATTTAATCCATGCCCAGAGTTGAAGTTTCCCTTGCTTCACCAGTAACATACAACAAAAGTAAAATAAAATTGGGTTGGAAAACCTACTATAGCATCTCACCTCTAAACACCAGCAACCTGGTTTTCTCCTATCCCATTACAAGAAAGTAGTTGGTTCTGGATAACATGCAAGTAATAGCATGGAAGTGTGCTCTACCAGCTGTGCCACATGGCGAAATTTCTCTTTGACTAGCATACCCATCCACACATGCTGCCATTTGTCATACAGTTTGTAAAACAGAATTGAACAGACACAAACCGTGCCAAGTTTTGATAGTTTTCACTTACAAGATAAGCAGCGGACTATGAGCTCTTGATGATTAACAATTAGTATCTATAAAATGCTGTCATTCTTTCTGATTGAATTAATGACCAGCAGATTACTTTCTCCCGGACTGGTGTTATTACGCAATAGCCAAACAGATTACAAACCAGGTTATTAGTTTACAAGATGTCAGTCAAAAAACAGAGATGCAGAGTTAATTTGGAACCCTTGTAGCCAAAAATATTGCTGTTTGTAGTGGAATTGCTTATCTACTTTTAAAACATAGCTAATCTTTTAACAGCTAAGCAATTAGCACAAGGTAACAAGATGCATGAAGATGTTGTTTTAAATTTCCTTTTTTTTTTTTAAAAGGCAAATTTTGGAGCTTTTAAAAAATATATACAATCTTGTTCTTTTAAGTCTTGGACGCACAAAATGAACACAACTACCAACAGCTCCATGACACACAAAAATTGTTGGTGAAAAGGATGATGTCAGGCTAAAGGGCCTTATTGATCAGATGGAACGATGGGCCGATGGGATTTTTTAATCATCGTAAGTGTGAGATGATACATTTTAGAAGAACTACTGCAAGGACATACACAATGAATGGCAGGGCATTAGTATTGAAGAACAGAGGGATCTTGATGTTACAATCCTTATAGGTGGTAAAGACGATATACACTAAACTTGCCATGGCACAGAAGAAGAGGAGGTAATGGCACAACTTTAGAAAATATTAATTAGGCTACATCTGGATATTGTGTGCATTCGCGTCACTATGCCACAGGAAAGGTATAATTCACCAGGACATTGCCTGGGATGGAGTGTTGCAGTTATGAGGAGAGAATAGTTCAGCCTGATTTACTTTCTTTAGAATGGATGAGGCTGAGATGAAGGGCATAAGTAGGATAGACTGCAGGAACTATTTCCCCATTTCATAGGTATCTAAATAAGCAATTTAGAGAACTGAGGAAGAAGTTCTTCACTCAGAGGGCGATTGGAACAAACTGCCTGAGGTGGTGTTGGAGGCAGAGTCATGATTTTTAAGTATTTAGACAAACACATGATTTGCCAAGGCAGAGAAGGCTGTGGACCAAGTGCTAATACACGGGTTTAATATGTATGGGTGCTTGATGGTCGCCATTTACGTGGTGAGCTGAAATTACTTTATGACTCAGCCTTCAAGTCATAAAGTTTCTTACAAATGATTATTTGATTAACTCCCTGAAAGAGCATCAATTTGTAATTGGGAAATCTTTAATAGAAGGACAGATATGCTCAACAAATAAAGCTAACTATTGCTCTGAACCATTTCCTTCCTCTTCTCAAGGGAAGTAGTTAGGATTTATCCGTTCAGCAATTATCAACTGTCCTCTAATTGGACAACTTTGTGTGAAGATGCATATTACACTATAAGCATGAAGGGTTAAAATATTTGTTTAAATCGCTTCCCCATGAGGTCAACACACATAAAACCTCAGACTATATCTGTTCGATGTTCCTGAAGATAATCAACATTATTGCAACAGATTTTACAAATTTTACATGCATTATCAATAAACTGGAACAACGCCCAAAAGGTTATTGAGTCACCGAAGGAAAAGTTAACCACCCTTCTGTTGTGTCAAATGGTGTAGGTCTCTTTAGAACTATGGACTTGGGTACATGTCCAATGCATGTCCAAGCACATCATGCCCATTAAGCTGGTCAGAGTACAAGATCAAACATACATACTTTTAATCCTTCCCTTGTGAGGGATAAGCACTTGAGGGGAAATAATTTGGCAGACCTCACGGGAAAAGCATTTAAAGGGGACTGATGAGATTGTTCTTTAAAAAACTGGGATGGATTTAATGGGCTGGGTGACCTCTTTTTCATACAATTCTATGATTCCATCAAATTAAATAAGATTGGAAGCTCGTCAGCAATTGGTGCTTGATCGCAAGTGATATCAACATAACCTAGAACAAAGTGGAAATGTCATAGATGAACAAAATGTTTCACAGTTGCTTTGCTCAGCACTGTGGTCATTTTCTAACCGTAGATTATATTTTATTTAATATTTTTGTGGCTGAACATTGGCCACATTTACACATAAAGCAATATGTCAGAGCGCCACTGCAGTCTCAATTCACTTCGGGTATATAACTTTCAACAATGCCTGCCATACTGTCCACTGTGAGTAAAAACATTCCACATTGGAATTAAACTATTATTCATTTTAAGATTATTACTCACATTTTTCATTTTTATTATATAAAATAAAGACTGAAAATGCTGGAAAAATTCATCAATTCATCAAGCAGATCTACTGCAACAGCAACAATTAAGACATGTAATTGACCACAAATATGTCTGAAGAAGGGTCCCACCCCACAACGTCGCCTAACCATGTTCTCCAGGGATGCTGCCTAACCTGCTGAGTTTCTCTGGCACAATTTCTTTACCTCAAATATAATCTGTTTCTCTATCCACAGACGGCGTCAATCTACTGAGAATTTCCAGCCGTTTATAGTTTTTATTTGTTACTTACAATTTTTGATTAGCACAGCACTGAAAGTGGAACCATCAGAACAGGCACTAGGCTTTCTTCTGCGCCCGATTAGAACAGACTTACAATGGCAGCCCATGATACTAACCAATACATGTGGAATAAATTTTGACAAGTTTGTCATGTCTTGTGGAACTGTTAATATGAAACATAAAACAAATATTTAATTACAAATAAATACTACATTCCTCTCACTATAAATATTTGAACCCCTCATGCTTATAATGTAATATGCATCCTCACACAAAGTTGAAATGCATTGAATTGGTACACAGAAACCCACAGATTTATACTGCTCTTATGCTCTTCAGAAGCCTTCATCCACCTTACTTAATCTAACCCCATATGTATATCTTTTATTTCTTTTCTGTTTCATATTTAACTAGCTTTCTCTGAAATATATCCATGCTATTGAGCACCACTACTTCATCGGGTTAGCAAATTCTACATATTAATCACTTCTAGATAAGCAAGTTTCTCCAGAATTCTTATTGGATTTATTAGTGACTAGCATATATTTCTGTATTTTAATAATGAATGCTTCACTGTTACATTTCTTTTTCCCTGGCACAAAGAATTGCAGACCTATAAATACATGGCTTACTATACTAGCTATTCTAAATTACTCTTCTATTACAGAAAGTGGCATATATTCCTTGCGATAAACTATTGGATTAAATGGCCATTACTTACTTCTAACTGACTAGACACAGCTTGAATAGTTAATCATGGCAAATCAAGCTTTACATAGAAATGGCAACTGATCGTGCTTTTGCAGAACAGAGTGGCCAGCTTAAAACTTAACCAAACTTTACTGAATCTTTCAGGATATATCCGTTTTTTCTTTTACTGCCGGTAAGAGTGGGAAACCCTTTGAGCCAGGAATCTAACAAATGTGTATTTTCAATTTTATATTTTATATCTGGAGGTGTGATTTCCCTTGAGCATTACATCATTAACAACAAAGATTGCTTGAAATTGCAAATAGCTAAAAAATATTCCTTAAAAGCTCTAATTCATAAGCAGGGGTCCTAGATTACAATTCATAACTTCAAGATTCAATCCAGAGACTCAGTGAATGATTATATATGTTGCTCTAACACAATCATTTTTATCACAACCTTT
Organism: Leucoraja erinaceus; assembly: GCF_028641065.1. NCBI lineage: Eukaryota > Metazoa > Chordata > Chondrichthyes > Rajiformes > Rajidae > Leucoraja > Leucoraja erinaceus. The sequence continues at coordinate 29,616,365 of NC_073386.1, forward strand.
GCAACCCATTAATGCTTAGAAGCAGTATAATAAATCCGCATTCATATATTTTATCCAAAACAGCAATATTTGCTTCAACTAAGTAATGGTGTTGAGATTGATCAGTACTTGTTAATGTTGATTCCCTTCCCTACTCAAGTTACACAAGCTGTCACTGGGAATCAAATCGAGCCTCTGCCAGCTGCAGTAGAAATCAAACCCCTCTGACACACGATAAAAGCTTGTGCTGAGCCACAAGGTTTCCATTAAAAACAGTCTGCAGCAAGATGAACAACTCAAAACCAGCTATTGATCAGTCCATCGATCTACAGTGGGAGAACCTAGATGGGAAAAGTACCAATCGAGATAGGATTTCTTTTTTTTCATCTCTGGCTTAGTGGTTGCCAAGCTCTGGGTCCTGCTAGGCTTAAGCCATCAGACATTTCTGACGGAACCAGCCAGGATGTCTGACTGAGATAATTCAAGCTGAAGGCAGACAATCTGCTGTGTGAACTGATTAGCCATTGCCTTGCAACTTGACCTGTCTGATCTGTGACAGGAGCTTCTTAAAAGGAAGGCAGCCTGATAGAACAAATTCTACAAACCGTTAGGCCAATGATAACAGAAAAACAACTTCCAGTTTATACTTTAAATAATCCTTCCCCCCACTTCATTCTCAAATATTGACAGGAGGGAAACATTGCAACACATCATCCCAAATGAAATCTGTGTTTCTAACCCTCGAAACTTTAACCAACTGAATTGTATATCAATTGTTCTTCAGCTATTCTTTTTTCATTTACAAGGGAAAATTCTGCATATTTTCTATACTTTTCCTCACACTATTTCTTAACCTAATCTCCTTACACCAGTAGATACACACAAAATGCTGGAGTAACTCATCGGGACAGGCAGCATCTCCGAAGAGAAGGAATGGGTGACGTTTTGGGTCGAGACCCTTCTTCAGACATCAAACCCTCATCTGGTTGCAAACAGCCTATCACAAAATATCCTGGGCTCCGATGTCAAGTTCTGAACAGTGACAGGAATTCTGATACATCGTGAGGAAGTCACACCCCCTAAAGCACCCCCTGGTTAATTTGGTTCTTTTACTCTCTGAAATTAAAAATATATATATATTTTAAGTTACTTTATAATTAAAATAAATACATAATTAAATAGAAATACCTGAAACATTAATGATTAAAACATTAGACTAAAGCAAAATAGTCCGATTGAAAGTTGTGAGACAAAAATGCTGGAGTTCTTTGCCTCCTAGTCCATGGGTTAACGATCTCCGTTGAAATCAGTGAGTTTGTGCTTCCGCACCAGGTCCAGTGTAACAACGGGCACTAGACGCAATTCCCCAATTTAATCTCTACAAGACTGATGAGTCCAGCAGTGGAATGAACTGACAGATTTGCCATTCCGAATTGGTCAGTATGTTTAGGATTTCCAGGATTCCCAGTGTATGCCTAGAAGCCCCAAACCTCCTGCCATTAAACATTCAGGACAGCCAATCCATGTAGTACCCTCACAATTTCATTCCGTCTTTTTTTTAAAGATGCAGCTGGTGCTCAGCACGAGACATGCGTTTCTAGTGGCAGTTTGTTTCCCCCACAATCAGTGGGTGTCCCATGAGCATTATAAAATGCAGCTAAAACAGGGAAGGGTGCAGTGTCTATGGTTGTTGAATTACTCAGGTAGCATCTTGAGATTTGGAGTATTGATCCAGAGAAATGTAATCACGAGGCAACTGCTGGGAATTTAAATTCTAGTAATTAAATAATTGTAGTATAATATAAACCATGAAACCTCGATTGGCTTAAAACCCCAAATATCCACTAACCCTCTCAAGTGAAGGAATTTCACCTTTACTCAGTGTGGCCTTTCAAGATGTTTGTCTTTCACTATCCCTGAAATGCTTTACCAAAATATCCAATTCCAGCTCCTTTGAATGCAACTACAGCAACTTAACCACAATACCACTGGTTATTGTGCTGGATTGCAAGCAACATCCACATCCAATTAATGAAGGAAGAAAGCACTTAATTATCTATTACTGAGATTGTCTGGAATAATATTTTCAATTTTAGACTGTTAAAACGATCTAGCCTTGGTGGAGATTTCTGGCTCCTCCATTAAAATGTGCACAGAGTTTGCCTAAAGTTATGATTAGCACTTCCAGCAGACATGGAGACCTGCCAAAGTTGGAGAACTCGTGTAGTGTCATTTCCAAGTCTAGGCCCAAACCGACTCCAGAATAAAAATGTGTGAGAATTTCTGATTGGCAAATTCCCACATCGATTAATTTTGAAATTTTATGGATTGTAAATTCTGTGCAATCTCAAATTGAGTATATAAAGTGCTCAGCAAGCCCTCGGGAGTTCCTTGAAATGTTATTCCTTCTTGCAAGTAATTTAAAAACTGTCACAAGATGACAGATTTTTGGAACTCTTTTTGAAAAAGATAATTTATCAATTTTTCGGTAAAGTGTTCATTTTAATTTTAATTTTTTAGACTTGAGTCAACAACGGAATTAAGAGAAATGGAGCTAAGCTGGATATATGGTAGAAATCAGACTTAAAATAAATTAATGGAAAAACAAATTGAAGAAGCCAAATGGTCTACACTTATTTCTATGTCCCCATATGAATGTGCTAATTATCTACAGGTAGGAAAGTAACTTGGATCAGGGCTTCCTAACAACAGATCTCCCCGTACAGAAAATAAAAATCCAATTTAGGGAGTGATGCTATGGGGAGAAGGCAGGAGCATGGGGTTAGGAGGAGAGATAGATCAGTCATGATCGAATAGCAGAGTAGACTTGTTGGGCAGAATGGCCTAATTCTCCTCCTATCTCATGACCTAATGACCATCATTCCAACCCTCGTCTACATTTTGGCCAGCCTGATCATCAGACAGTGCTGTTTCTGTCGGCCGATGGACAGAGATTCAAGCGCAAGATACTGATGAAGAGAGTAATGCATCAGTGTTCTAAGGAGGCAGAAAGTCTACTTCAAGACTACTGTGAGTCAGTGGATAGAACATGCTCAAGAAGTCTTCACCCAGCCTGAATTAGTTTACCACTGTTGGTTTAATTGGAAAATGTGAGTGCATTCTGACAGAGACAATTAGCGTCAATCCTCTACAGAAACCAGCCAGTCGACATTGGAATACAAGAAAATAAAAAATTGGGTACCTTGTGCAACAACCTAGCCTTTAATATCAACAAAATAAAAGGTTGATGACCTAAGAGTGAGGAGGTGAACACAACCCTGTCCTCATCAATGGTCCTGTTGCAGAGATGGGTGACAGCTTCAGGTTTCTTGCCATCCATATCACCATATCCATCATCCACATCACTCTAACCTGCTCCCTTCACACTGGTGCAGTGAACAAGAAAGCGCTACAGCATATTTACTTTAGATTTGATATGTCCACAAGGATTCTTTTGAACTTCTACAGATGCACAATGTTAAATATTCTAACATAATGCACCTCCGCCTGGTATGGCAAGTAAGAATTTCATTGTCCCATCCGGACATATGACAATAAAACACTCTTGACTCTTCTCTTGACCATTCAAACCTGCAGCTTGTGGAGAACACAACCCAGCCCATCACAGGCTTGTTACTTCCTCCCATCCATCTTCATGGTGCATTGCATCAGGAAGGCTGGAAGTATCATCCAGGGTCCCTGCCATCTTGGCCTTTCCCTTTTCTCTCTATTATCTTCTGGAGAAGGTACAGGAACTTGAAAGCTCTGATGTCCAGACTTAAGAACAGCTTCTACTCCACCACTAGCAGATTCCTGAACCAATCACCTCCTTCACATCCCTTCCTAGAGATGCTGCCCCATATTCTTACTCTTAACTCCACCTCTCATTTCATTATTCCATTATTGCACTATTACAATCTTTGCACCATTCTGCTGTTTTGCACTTGTATTTAGTGTTGTATTTATTATAACCACATATTCTAATTCCATGAGCTTCATGTGAAGAAGGAATTTCATTTTGGTGTATATGACAAAGAAGTTGTCTATTGTCGATAGGCATTTCTTCTACCCTGATCATTATAACGTCATAGTTAGTGGTGGGATTGATTGAATGATGGTCTCTGCCTGGCAACTATCAGTTTTCTCTCAGAAATGCCAAGGATGCAAACATCATGGCTCGGCACAATGTTATAATTCCCTAAGGCAGCAGATTAGAAAAATGACAACTTTACCAAAAACATAACACAATGCAAAATTATGTCTTTGTTCAATGAAGTTAGGGCAGCTTGTAAAACCCCACCACCCATTCATTCTGAAACCTCCAACCTCACCCGTCAAAAAGGTATCCTGAAGAAGCAGGTGCTTGGCCCTTTTATGTAAAGAATTCCCCTTTCAGGATTTGGGAAGGAATTACCAATGAGCTGAAACATCAAGGTTTTAAAATATAACTGGTGAAAGCGGTACTCCCTTTATGAAAGTGTGGAGTCCGCTCTAGGTCAGTAGATCGGAATTTTGGGCTAGACAATACTTGCCTAGTTTGAGCAACTGCTTAAAAAGTTTTTCAGCAATTTAATATTGAAAAAGGGCAAAGTCCTCCTTGTATACCAGCTGGTCACTCAGCCATCTTCCCCTTCCTCCCCACTTCTAACTTAATTCTGAAATTACAAAATTTACCATCCTGCGAGCAAATTAGTCTGTAATTTGTTTTTCAGGACAAAAACATGCCATAAGTATGAAGGAAATGCCATTGCTATTAACATAACAGAGGCACAGAATCATAGCAATCAATACATAATTATGATAACATTACCTCCAAACCGCATTCATATTGTAAATTGTAATGAACACTCTCAGGGTGTCCGACAAGTAACAAAACAAAAACCTACAAACCAAATAAATGTTGAGCTCACTTGAAGCGCAATTCCTTTTTCAAAAGAAAAATGCTTCTGCTCTAAAAGCTTATGGAAGATAGAAAACAAATAAACTGCCGAAACGTCTATTTATAAGGACTATATTTCATTTTCTTTTCAGTCTGTAAAGAAACAAGATGTTGCAGGGTATTGAAGTCCGAAAGAGTTAACAAGTTAACTGGGATTCAAAGCAGCTGGCATTCAGCCTGTAATCATTTAACGTATTCTTTATCACAGCACATGGTACCGTCTTCTGCCTATTACTCTGTGCCAGTCTCATGGTCCAGGTGATAGCATAGTGACAATGCACCAATATTGAATTCTTCCACAGACAAAGAATGAGCTCACTCAGAGTGAGGCCAGCTTACTGTCTGCTGCTCATGACTACACAGTCTGTCTACCAACAGACAAAGATGTCGGCAAGGGAGAGTTTGAACATAGTTTCTGGCTCCCTGCATTTCAAAAGAGCTTTAAGCCAGCGGCCCGAGGGGTGAAGCTGGCTAGTCACTGGCATACTTGGCTGTGTATTGAGCCAGGTGGCCTAAGCATACTGGCAAACGACTGGCATAGAGCCCAATGCAGATGGCTTGCATCACTTTGGTCTTTCCCCACAAAGCCTTTTAGACTGTGAACACAAATTTATTTCAGGTCAGAGAGCAGCTTTCAGCACTAAATCAAAGTTCTAATAAATATCCCATTGTCTTATTCTTTGTTCATGCATAACAGAAAAAAAACTTCAAGCCGTATTCTATATCTTTTTACAACTGGCTCGCAGCATGTAGACCATACATCCTACCTGGCCCCCCTGCTTTTTTTTAAAAACTGTGCCGTCAGGTTAAAACAATCTTACCCCCACATCCCCCAAACCCACCTCCCCACCCCCAGCTCTCCCACAGCCAGAGACTTTTATTGAAAGAGAAAAATCTTTCTCGCCTCCCACTGAATGGATTATAGATTTCATCAGTCTCTGTGTAGTTTCAGGTTTTGTATAAAACTGCAGATGAAAAGTATATTTATAAAAGAAATACCAGACCCCCAGTGTTATTTATACCATTGCAGGAGGTCTGCAATAAACTGCAGGAAAGCTTTTCAAATTTTGGATATAAATTATGTTCGAAGCCTTCTTGTCCTTAATTTATTTCTAAATGTTACCTTACTTCATTTAACACCGTGTGTGCTTCTAGTGTTTAAAACTGCTCTCTGCTCAACATCCATTATTTTCCCGAATGAAGATTTCACGCCTAATGATTCAATGTATTAAAACAAAACTAATGTCTTTGAAAGCCATACAATAAGGACTGGGTGTGTTCTATTGGTGACAAGGGATGGTTGGGGCAGAGGAGTGGGGGTTGGAGTTTGTTGGTCTTGCCTGTGCTTTATTAATGAGGGAGTCATGATGCTGTACATTAATTCAAAAGGCTGGTGGCCAGATATGCTATAACGTAGTAGGATGTAACATTTTGTATGGATCACTCCTACCAATCATTAATATTCAGATCCAACCCTCTGCATACAGTGAGCGGGTCAAGTTTTTGTTAGTTTAATGTTAGAATCTAGGATGAAGGAATAAAATACTGGCAGCCTTACTCCTTTGGACTATAATTCTTACAAGGCAACCCCCACATTTATTTTGCAAGCCAGACTGCTTGTTCACCTGTACAACGTGGCACATGTTCATAATTTAGTCTCAGAAGCCAGGTATCTGGAGGGATTTTATCCTTGTCTATTGAAAGCCATCTGGAGTTTTTGAACAGTGTTTTTCATTTTAAGACAAGTAAAATAGAAATTAATTGGCAAATATTTCCAAACAAGAATTTGTGCATCAAAGATTCTGCAGCACCTTTAGACCTCAGTTTCCAGAACAAGTGCGGCACGGTTTCGCAGCAGTAGTTGCTGCCTTACAGGTTCGATCCTAACAATGGGTGCTGTCTGCACAGAGTTTGTACTTTCTTCCCATGGCTGCGTGGGTTTTCTCCAGGTGCTCTGACTTCCTCCCACTCTCCAAAGACGTAAAGGTTTTTAGGTTAATTGGCTTTGCTAAAAATTGTAAACTGTCCCGAACATGTAGGATAGAGCTAGTACGGGGATCGCTGGTCGGCATGGACTCGTGGGCTGAATGGCTTGTTTCCATGTTATATCTCTAAACTAAACACGAGTAGAAATTTTGAATATGATCATCCAAAATAGATTAAATCATTACCTATTATTATTGAGACTGCAGCAAAAATATTTAACTTCCATAGCTAAATATGTACTTAATCTGTGGTGAATCGTATTCATTATGTATACTAATCCATTCAGGTTGAAGAAAATACAAATAATTTTAGTTGGCAAAAGTATGCATATAAGGACCCAGTCTACATATCACAGCCATTTCTTTATACTCAACCAACTGCAGTACCCTGCCCTCCATTAGGGTCAAACACGCAATTGGCATCACAATTCTAGTGTGGCAATGATGCTGAGAACACCTAGAAGTAAGTGCCAACAAAAATAGACGGCTTGGTGTCATGCTTTTTTATGTCTGGTATACCACTAAATTTCTATACAAGATAAAACATGAAGGTAAACATGAGGATTTATGGATGGTTCACAAAGTCCTCAATTTATTGTTCTGTGTTCCTTCATGACATGCACAGTGTCTTCCAACAACATGAAACAAACGTTTAGACATCACTGCTGGGATTATCTTTCACCCGCATGATTGGCCACTCTGGAAGGTTAGATCGCATAGGATCCATGGAGAGATAGCAAGATCCGTGGATAGAAATTGGCTTCATGGAAGAAAGCAAAGGGTGATGGCAGAAGGTTGTTTTTCAGACTGGAGACCTGTGATCTCAAGGTTCAGTGCTGGGCCCATTGCTGTTTGCCATCTATATAATTGATTTGGATGAGAATGTACAAAGCATGATTAGCAAGTTTGCAGATGATACTAAAGTGGGTGGTATTGTAGATAGTGAAGATAGTTTATTCCTTGGAGCACCTCAGAGGATGAGGGGTGATCTTATAGAGGGGTACAAGATCGCAAGAGGAATAGATCAGGTAAATGCACAGTCTTTTGCCCATAGTAGGAGAATCGAGAACCAGAGGACATAGATTTAAATGAGATGGGGAAAGATTTAATAAGAGCCAAAGGGGTAACTTTATTTTTTACCCAAAGACTGGCGGGTAAATGGAATGAGCTGCCAGAGGAGATAGTTGAAGCATGTATTATCATAACGTTGAAGAGACATTTAGACAGGTACGTGGATAGAATAGGTTTAGAGGGTTATGGGCCAAGCAGGCAGATGGGACTAGTGTAGATGGGGAATGTTGGTTAGCGTGGGCAGGTTGTGCCGAAGGGTTGCTTCCATGCTATATGACACTATATTGCAGAAATTGATTAGTCTGCGTAATTCCTATAGTATCAAACTTTCACAGTGCCTGTGTAGTCGCATTTGGGTAAGCCCCAGGCCAGCTATTGGAGCCTAATTCAGGGGGTCCCCTTTAAGATATTTATTTAATGAATTTCCTCTGGAGACCAAAACTATACATGCTTCTAGGTTAATAATCCTAAGGTTGTGATACATGAGCAAAGTCACTTCAACCCTCACAAATAATCTGATTATGCTCAAAGCCAACAATCACCCAACCAATCCTTCCATTATCACCTGCATCAATTTACCCTCCAACCAGCAGCGGAAGGTTGACCTAACGTGGGCAGCACAGTGGCGCAGCAGTAGAGTTGCTACCTTTAAACGCCAGAGACTCGGGTTTGAGCCTGACCATGGGTGTAGTTTGTACAGAGTTTGTACGTTCTCCTTGTGACCACGTGGGCTTTATCTAGGTGCTACGGTTTCCTCCCACACTCCAAAGACATACATTTGTGGGTTAATTGGCTTTGGAAAAATTGTGAAATTGTCCCTCATGTGTAGGATAGTGTTTGTGTATGGGATGATGGCTGGTTGGTGTGGACTCAGTGGGCCAAAGGACCTGTTTTCATGCTGTATCTCTTAACTAAACTAAAATAAATTAAGCTGCGGGGCATTTTTTTTTTAAAGAATTGTGTATATTTCTCAAGACACAGATGTTGAAAGGCAAGGAAAGGGGTGATGGATTAGTGTAATGAGAAGAATAAGATAGAAGCAAAGGTTTCAGTGAACTGGAGGTGGGGCTAGGCAGGTGAATGTTGGAACACTTGAATCTGTTGGTGATCATGACATCGCTTTGGTTTTCAACAAAGGATGGCCACAGGTAGGGATGAAAATAGGTGATATTTTAGAGGTTGAAATAGAGATGATAAAAGTTTAATGCTCAGTTCGGGGCTAAAAATACATTTAGGCCATAGGATTCAGCCAGACCCTGTGTCCAAGCAAAGAAGAATTGCAGGAGGAACTCAGTGAGTTGCAAGGACAACAATCGTGTGTGCAAGGACAATGACAGTGAGTTTAAAGCAGGGCTAAACATAATGTTTTTGTCTTTTCCATCATTTACCTAAAGGATATTGTAGTTCATTTACAAATGAACAATAGGCAAGCAATCTAACAAGCAGCAGTGGTGAATGGTTTGATCATGTGCCAACAAAACTCCGTCTTTCAAATGAGACATTAGGTTAAAGCTCCTTCTGACTTTTCAGGTAGACACATGAGATCCCAAGGCATAAGACCAAAGAACGGCCAGATTACCCTCCATGTCCTAGCCAATATTTTTCCTTCAAGCAATATTATAAAAGTATTATCTGATCTCTATTGTATTACTGCTCTCAGGAGCTTGCTGCACACAAATTGGCTGTTGCGTTTCCTTCGTTACAACTGTGACTCAATTTCAAGAGCACTTCTGGATGACCTGAGGCTGTGAAAATGCTAAGGAAATTGAATTTTTTTCTTTCTTTGTTTATATGTGGAAGCCGATCCCATGTCAACAGATGTGTCAGGAGTTTTCATTTTAAGGGGCAGGCCCACCAACATAGTCAATTGGCCAGAGGGTTTGAATGAGGATGGTTCAGTTGACCATGTCAGAACCTGTAGAAATGAGAAATGATTATGCACTGCAGTCAATGAGCATGCACTTACCTACATGTTGGTGTTGTTTTAACATGCAACCAACAAGAGCTAAATATATGAACACCATGATGAGCATTCATAAATCATTTTATTACTTTAAATGTATTTGATGTTCTAAAAATCATAACTTCACAAAGAACAAAAGTTAGTTTTGTTCCCTATATACAATACTTCACTAAATGCTACCAGTTGAGAGAGATTACAGTTATTAAAACTTATGGCTTTGAAAATAGCCTAACGCTCATGCAGAGATATTTTCCTCGGCTTTAAGACGAGTGAGAAGTAAGAAATAATTCATTTTAGAATGACAGTAAATTGCAAACTGACACGTCACAAATGGGCAGAAACCTATACAACTTGAGTTCTGACAATAATACAAGCTTTCAAAACTTAGTGTATAAACAAACACCTCCATTAACTTGCTTTTTTTTTAAATCTTCAAATAAAATGACTTCCAAATGGGTAAATAATGATGAAGAAAATATTTATTTCTTCTGAAATAAATAAGCTGCAGCTCATACTGCTTGCCTTTCTGAATCTTTTTTTTTCAAAATACACAGCACTGTGCAATTGCTCCCTCTGGTACCAAGCTGTGTTGGGGGGTTGGGAAAGGGGGTCAAGCTACAAGCTCACTTTTGCTAACATTCCCAGAACATATGGGAAGATATGGCTCCGCAAAGCTATGTGAAACAGATGTTTAAAGAACTAATGCTAACAGACCAAAAACGTGCAAACAGAATCGAAGGAACTGTACACAATAAATCCAGTCCCAGGGTCTTTCTTCAGTGCCATGAGAGTGCCTTAGAGACATGCAGCATAGTTTGGAAAAATAGCAACATCCGTTCATTTGCTCTGCTGTACTCAGTTGAAATATGCACAATGTCCCATTATTACTGAATCATTATCTGGCTGCAGCTCTGACAGAAGCATCATATGGGCTATGAAAGACTCCTTTCTTTTCATGATTAGCCTTTAAAACATTTCCTCATGTTACAGTCCTTCTCAGCCCAGAATGCATTGCCAAATTACAGTGCTGAAATTAACTGTATGCCGTTGTGATTTTATGATAAATAAAGGGGAATTAAGCTGCCTGATCCAAAATGCGTTTAACCCTTGGACGAATGTTTCAAAGAATGTGAACAGAAAGCAGCAGGGCACAAAAAACTTGCAGAAATTAGTGCATTTAGTGAAAAATAATTGCAGTATTTTGCTATATAAATAATCAGCGCATTGGTAACTTAAAGCTGTTTAATTCAAAGTCCTGCAATACTGCCAACTATTCCTCTGCACACTCCTGCTGTTTAATGCCAAACTAATTTTAGTTTCCTTTATCAACCTGTAACACAAAGTGGCTGAATCTGGCACAGCTGCAGAGAATATTATCCAAATCAAACCACAAATTCAAATCCCAGTTCTTTAATTGTGCTTTTATATTGAAACAATTCCCAAAGAAAAATAACCTTCAATCAAACGTTGATGGGTTGTAAAAGATCGCAGAATTTTACTTCTAGTCATGTGTTTTTTTTTTAAGAATAGCCGATCTAAAGGCTCAAGTGAAATAAAGAATGAGTTAAACAAAGAACTCATGAAAATTCCACTCATCTTGTAGAAGCACTCATTCTTTGCTCGCTGCTTACTTAATAACTGGATCATGCCCCTCCCTATCACACCCCTCGATAATCTTTCTTACTGACCATGTTTTATGAGTTTGCCTTCTTCAGAGTCAACTTTTTTCTCACATATGTATGTACTCAAAAATACATTTGAAAAATTTATTTTGCTAGCTACTTTTTATTCCTTGTAATGAATAATGTTTTCAAAACTAAGATGATCAGTATTACCCAAATCCTTCCCCACACCTTGGCACAGACATGCGCCAATGGCCCAACTACTGCAAGCTAAGTACACGCCTTGATGTATGGAGAGCCATGAATCTGCATAGAAGGGCTCCGGATCATGCGAAAATGTGGATTGATGTGAATCAGAAACAGGTTTCCAAGTTCTGTATGAACCAGCGAGCTGGTATACGATTCTCTCGGTCAGTCTCAACCATAGATCTTTGCAAGTGCACTATCTTTTCCAGTCTGGTATAAAAATCAATGTTATGTTTGGTCAGCAAATCTTGCTAGGCACGTTGCACTGCTGGATTATGCAGAAATCCTAATTTTGGGAAGTAAATCATCACAGCATATTCCACTAGTTCAACTACTTCTAATAATTTAAAGATCGTCCCCAACAAAAACCTTCTGAAAAACTTCAATCAGGGGTGACAACCCTAAATGCAATCTTCTGGGGAGGGATAATGTGGATTGATGAAGTGAGCCAGCCTCCTTGTACTTGCTTAAGAATCAAGAAGTGTATGCTCCATGTTCTAGTCTCCTAAGATTGCCCTAACCTTATTAACTTTACTGCAAAGAATTTTCATAATCGGAAATATACTGTCACATCATATATAATCACAGCATTATTTAGTTCCATAGATGGTCACATATATTTAAAGTGGATGCATCAGTTTAACATGGGGGGACCATATGAAGGAATGTCATTAAATACACACACACACACAGAAACAAACTCAAACTTCACAGGGTCTTTAAATTATTTAAAATAACTGAACTAGTGGAATCTGGCAATACCCATCAGACAGCGGAGTGGTCTCGATAAAGTGGTTCACTCCTTACAAGAATAAAGCATAATATGTGGCCGCATGAATTCCGTACGGATAGGAATCCTGGGATCACAAAACTGCCTGAATAAAGTAGCTAGAGTGCCCCAATAGTTCACTAGATAAGTTCATCAATAGACGTGATACTAAACAAAATGTTACTGAACAAACAGGTTGCCAGGTTCAATCCCCAGTCACTGCTAACTTTATGAACAAAGTTTGTAGTAATCGATCACAGAATCTCAAGCTGATAGTGGATCAGTGATAAGCAAAAGCCTCTGCCCTATCTATTCTTTCACAGGATACAATCCTGCATTAAGTTCATGCTGGCAGATCACATTGAGAAATGGAGAAACAGTACTTAACAATATCCACATGCACTCAGCTAAACAATTTCTTATAAAAAAAGGACACAAAATAAGCGGCCAGCCCTCAGTGAGGGATTTCTCTGGTCTGTAGGGATGAAACACTGGAACCTATTCCATCAGTGAGATAAGACTCTGCCAAACTATACATTAGAAATTGATTTTTTTATAAATTAAAATCATTTCCACCACAATATTTTTATAACTTACTTAGAATCTTAAAACTTTGGCTTTTCATTATCTTAGATAGTTATTTTATTACAAAGCTAAATGTTCTAACGGTCATGGCTTTGGAGGTGTGTGAATCTGGAAATTCACTACAAGTGTAGTCAGTGCAGAACCCCAAACTCCCAAGGGAGCAGGATGTGGTGCTGCTATGTTGTATTTTCAGGCTAAAAATGAACAAGGTCACTCAGTTTCCAACTGCCCATCAATACAAAGGTCCCACACATTTGTACTGATCTAACAGTTTGCATTATCCATTGCCATTTGGGGGGAGTGGAAGTAGAAGCAATATGCAAGAACGGTGAAAGTTCTGCCCATGTATGTGACATTGTCCCCACACAATATAGAGCAACGACAGACAGTGCTGCTCTTCCATGTTTAGAGGCTGATAAACTGATCCAACAGCACATAATTTTATGTCAAGCTGCTGAATACAATATGTATTTTGGCACCATGGTACATAAAAACTCTATTAAGATTGGCTTCCATGTACCTCGCAAAAATAAAGATCTTGCCCATATTAACTTAGCTTTTAGCCTAATAAACACACAATCATTTTATACACTGGGCGACTTCCAAGGTTCTGTGAGAATGCTAAATTAAAAATCTACCTAATTTAAAAAAATGCCTTTATTTTATTATAAAATATTGATAGGATGGTGCAGGAAGTGCCAAAATCATATAATCTTCTGTATAAGCAACCCGAGTTCAATTGATCCCAAGATCATCAATATAAAATGTAAAATCTAGTTACCGGTAAACTCATTTAGTCCATGTTACAAACTGAAGACATCCAACAGCAGCTGGAAGAATAAGGAACCAGCATGTATGTATTTATCATGGTATGAATATCCTTGCTACACATTCTGAACCTGCTTTTCTATTTGTTAATTCTATTTATTCTATTCAAGTCCGATGTCAATTAAGTCATGGGAGTGTTGCTTCTGTGTGAGAAACCTGTCGATTTAAGTCCAACATCAACACTTGCATACAAAATCTAGGCTGACATTTCACTTGATTATATTGTTAAAAGTGCAGCTTTTTATTCAAGATATTAAATTAACGTTTTTGCCCACTGGAACCAACATTCCAAGTTCTTTGTTAAGTTTAGAAGAAGGAGCTCTTCTTGCCAACAAAAATCGTTTTGCCAACATATGCAAAGTGATAATAGTTTGTCATCTCATTTTAATCTGTGGGGCTTCACTGCGTGCAAAACCGGCTGTCACGTTTATCCTTGCAACTACACAATTCAGGTAGTGATGTTATTTGGGATGTTCCCAAAGACATGAAAGACATATAAATGCCTGCTTTCTTATACCTCAGTCGTTATGCGAACCCGGCCTTTCAACAAACCTGTTGCAAACAACCTTGTAAAATCATTCAAAATTAACAATGGAAAGTCTGCAAGTTATGCCGATTTTCCAAAAAAAGTAACATGATTTAGTGCTTGAAAAAGGGACGTAAAATTAACGTTAAACAAGGAAACACATTAGCCTGCCTGACTATCAAGGATGAAGGTTTCTGACTATAAACTTGTGAGGTCAATTACAAGACAATTTTAGGTTTAGGTTTATTATTGTCACGTGTACTAAGGTATAGTGAAAAGCTTTGTTCTGCATGCTATCCAATAAAATCAGATAATACTATACATAAATATAATCAAACCAAACTCAAGTACAATAGGTAGAGCAAAGTGAAAGATACAAAGTGCAGAATATAGTTCCCAGCATTGCAGTGCATCAATTCCAGATACAAAGTCCACAATGAGGTAGAGAAGAATCAGACTGTACCCTAACTTGTGGAAGGACCATTCAGAAACCTGATAACAGAGGGGAATAGCTATCCCTGAGTCTGGTGGTGCTGGCTTTCAAACCTGTATTTTCTTCCTGGTGGGAGTCGGGATATGGAGGAATGGTTTTCTTCTCTATTATCTTAGAATTGGAGATGGCTGTAATTTCTAAACTCAGGCCAGAAATATCTAGTTTCTTCTTTTTTAAGATAAAATCTCATTACAGCATATATACCCAACATAAAAATTAACAAAATTATAAGATCTCAAATTTTGCTAATTATTAATAACTAGCTGTGACATTCACCTGCTTTGTTTGTCCTTTTTGAATTATTGTCAAATTATTCTGCAGGCAAATTATTTAACTACATTCTAATGTAAATTTGAATTTACCAGCAGAAAGATTAGTTTGTCAGTTATTTGAGCACACATGCCGGCTTTTTCCCTTGGCAGGATACAAAGATACTGAGGTCAAAAATATCACCAAAAAATTATTTATTTGATAATAAGTTTGAAGTCAGAACATGGCAGGCGTGCCTACTTGCAAAGCATACTTATCTTGAGCATATTAAAAGTCTAACAAAAAACACATGCTTTCTTTAATAATCATAGCACTTCCTGTCATATTAGTAGTTCAGATGTCCCACTCTGATGTAACTTTAACTCACTGTAACCATTTTCATGGGCCTGCTGCTAGAATTGCAAAAAAAGGGAAATTAAAGAATTGTTCTCATGCTCTGCTGTCACCAATATCAATAGAAATCCTTCTTAGTTACACATAATTCACTTTAATGACTTTAAAGAAAAAAAGTCAAAAGCTAATAATAATTCAAAATCAAGATGATGCCTTCAACTATATCTCAACTGATCAAATCCATTTAAACTGTGAAGTCTATTGGTGGAAATAGGTGTTACCCATTAACTATATCTAAGATCGTGCCAAAACTAAAGGGCCTGTCCCACTGCGGGGACCTAATTCGTGAGTTTAGAAGAGTTTGCCTTCGACTCATACTCGCTGCGTGGTCGACACAAGGTCCTAGGAGGTATTTGTAACTCTCCTTTATGCTCGAGAGTAGTCCCAGCATACTCCAGGCCTCAGCTAAGTCACGGTGTTTTTTTCAACATGCTGAAAAATGCCCACGAGTAAAAAAAAGTCGCCATGGGAAAATAATCGATATTTTTTTACTTGTAGGTTTAGTCGAGGCAGGTCATAGTAGGTCATAATGCTATCGTAGGTAATCAAATGCAGTCGAAGGTAGTCCAAGGTAAAGCTCGTTGAGGAAACAAAAGGTAAGTAAGCCGACCGGTAATGTTAAATGCCCGCTAAACTTTATTAAAAGTTGTCTGGCTTCTTAAAAGTGTCTCCACTCCTTCTCCCCCCCCCCCCCTCTCCCCTCTCTTCCCTCTCTCCCCCCCACTCTGCGCACTCCAAAGGACTTACCGTTACTGTGCCAGCCGTCTATTACCTTCCTGTTCATCGCGGGTGTGAATTTCAGACAGCGCTCCCCCGCTTTCCCTGGCCCCCGCCTTTGCGGTGTGTGTGTGTGTGTGTGTGTGTGTGTGTGTGTGTGTGTGCGCGCGTGCGTGCGCGCGTGCGTGTGTGTGTGTTTTTCGATCCGCGCTCGCGGTTTCAACGCTGACGGTCGATCCAGCTCGAGGTTTTTCAGGCGGGTGCCCTCGAGCTTGAAACTCGCTGAAAAGTTGCGTTAGTGGGACAGGCTCTTAAGAGATAAATTACCTATAGACCCAATTTGTTGGTTGTGGTCACCACAGTTCTTTTTTCATCGGGCACTAACAATTGTGGATAAAGACTAAAAATGCCAGAAACACTCAGCAGGCCATACAGCATATGTGGAAAGAGAAAAACAACTCTATTTTCCTTGCTACTGCTGCTGCCTGATCTGCTGAATGTTTCTTGCATTTTTAATCTGTATTTCAAATGTGCAGTGATTTGAAATTCAATTATTGGAAATGAGAATGAAAAACTTTACTTTCTTATAAACCAGAAATTATTATGATAGAATTCTTCATTCCTTGAAATAAAATTGAAGGCTAGAATTTTAAAGAAACCATCTAATCTTCATCAGCTGTCCCAACAACTTTCTAATCTTCTCATAAATATAAATCTCAGACACAGAATTCTAGGTTCAAACCCAGGACATTGACATAATTATAAGTTGTTAGGTGCCTACAACAAGGTCCTCCATGTAACCTCAGCTTTGGGGGTTGTGCTTAATTTCTGACATCAACTGCTACTTGTGGTTTTCCACAACCACAGAACTGAACTGACATGAAAGCATTGTGTTACTCCCCATAAAAAAGAAAAAGTTAGCTGAAGTGCAGCGGTGGCACGCAGCCAGTGAAGAATGCTGCAAGGGGGTGTTCCCAGTTTCAGTATCCACAACCAGATATTAGTAACTGTCAATTATATATTTCACAAAAAACACTTTTTCTAAATCATTACTGAAAGAAGGTTGCAGTATGCCAACATCCCATTCATGAATCTGGTCTACCAATACAAGCCATACAAAAACTATATACAAACAAAAATAATAAGCATGTATCAAAAAGAAAATGCTAAAAAGCATGGATTATGTGGATACGTAGAGGTGTGATGTAAGTATTGCCACAGCCAGATTAACAAAGCACATTGTATTCATTTAATGAAGTATGCAAATGCAGTTCAGATTGAGGGTCCTGCAATTTAAGTTTTCAATCGACTGAAAGAAAGCAAGTTTACCAAGGTTAAATTTGGCAGGCTATGAGGACTGCAGTTCATTAAACCAGTTATTATTGTTCTAACCCTGGCAATCATATTGCTTCAACGTCATCTTCTGGTTCTTCCAAACCTCTTCGTATCTCCCATGTTTGGATTTGATTATTACTTACAAAAAAAAACTTTTGACAAGCATGGTTGTGTTTTTATCAATGAGCAGCATTTTTGTTTGTAAGATAGTAGCTTTGTGTTCAGACAGCAATGACTCCACAATGTCTCTTACTCTTTCAAAAGCGATTCTACAGATAGGGCTTGCTGCACGGCCCGCTGTCTTCTTACACACCTCTCAATTTCCATGAACATATCTGGGTTCCCTGCATTTTTAAAATATGGTTGATTGTATAAAGCAATTCACTTGGTTATTTTTTTTCAGTACTGCGAAAAAGAGAATAAAATTACTTGTATTTGAGCAACATTTTTTCATCAGCAGAAACTTACTACAAAATTACAACATGTCAGTAAATGAGCTTCAGAAACAAATAGTTTCATTTGCCACATAACTTAGGTGATTCTTGAAGAAAATTACGCAGCAGATTTCTAATTTCAAAATTATTTCGGAGTTTTTTTTTAAAGAAACTTGTCCATTTTGAAATCCTCTGAGATCAATCAGCCATTCATCACAAATAAATATTCAGATCAAGATCATTATACAATTCAAAATATTCATAGATTTTGAAAGCCTTGAATATTAAAAAGCCACATACAGCATCAAAATTCCTATAAGTGCTGAGGCATTTCAGCTTTTGAAAGCCAAAGGAGCATTACTGCTGCTTTATGAGATTCTTGAATTTAATTTGCAGGATGCCATTAGATTTATATTAGAAGGATCATAAAGCCTAAAATACCTCTCAGGATGAGGTAACTGTTGCACTTCAACCTCCATTGTTGTTGCGATCTTGCATCACTGTCTGTTTTATTTATTTATATTAAACTAATGGTGCAAGCTACTTTCATGAGGAGAATAATTTTCACTTGTTTAATTTTGACATTTTATAAAATAATTTGTGGAAAATATAAACCTTCATGAGTTTCATTCAAGCAACAGCGTTACACTTGCCAAAATAAGTAAAAATAAATCCCTCCTAAAACACCATCTCAATTTTCTAATTTGGCCTGATAGTAGAAAACCTATCCACCACCATCC
This sequence comes from Leucoraja erinaceus, assembly GCF_028641065.1. Taxonomy (NCBI): domain Eukaryota; kingdom Metazoa; phylum Chordata; class Chondrichthyes; order Rajiformes; family Rajidae; genus Leucoraja; species Leucoraja erinaceus. Next base: position 29,635,260 of record NC_073386.1, read on the forward strand.
AGTCCATGGAAAATTTAAGGTTTAGATTATATATGGGTATGGATGGATCAAAACAAATAATCTTTTGAAATCTTCTCTGAGGATTTTGTTACTGTGACCAATAGTTTCAAGAATTTTATGAAGTCATTTTTGTAACCCTGTAATTGTAGTAATTCCGTTTTTTGTTCAATTAACCTGAGACGCTATGAATTATTTGGAAGCAAAACTAAAAAAAACCTACTATCTTATACAACCAACCTGTATATTGGTTGTCTCAATCTGCCTACATCCTCTTGTGATATGAACCTTGGTAAGACCTACATTTTAAGTGCTCTCATAATCCAAAGAAGCATATCCAAAACACGTTATTGAAAGATTTGTATTATTGTAAAACATTTATGGAACTATGCTTGTTTTATAGTTCCATTCAGTAATTTATCTTGTAGGGAGTGCATCACCAAAGGCATCAACGTGTAGACATTTTGATAGAGCAGTGCAGGAGGATGAGAATGGTTGTTTTGATCACTGGATTTCCATGGAAAACTTGCATTAGCACCAAGCCCAGCAACTATTGTACATTTCCAGACCCAATTTCTTTTTTCCCCTGAGGTCTTTCACCTGCCGACATGATAAGGATGGTGTTGGAGATGAAGGTGCAACAGAGCCAAGTTTTGGAACAGGGGTAACAGTCAGAGGAAACAAACATTGGTGCTTGAGAGAGGGGAGAAACAGGAATAAATTATGGTAGTTAGTGGTGGAAGGTGGGGAGGAGGTAATCAGGAGGTAACAGCATGTGCTTGCCAGGGAATTAGGATTGTAAGGGGATCAGGGTGGGATTTCTGCCACTTGCTGTCTGACCCACTGAGTTACTCCAACATCTATCTACTGGCTTTCTGTATTCTGCATACAGTTCAGAAATATCTTTCTATACAGAATAATAAGGTCATGTCTTTTCCCTTAAACTTCCCCTTCCAATTCTCATACTGACCTTTCTGTCTTGGGCTTCATCCATCTTCAGAGTGAGGCAACACCCAAATTGGAGCACCTTATATTTTGCTTGGGTAGCTTACAACCCAGTGGTATGAATTTTGATGCCCCCAATTTCAAGTAACCCTTGCATACCCTCTCACTCCGTCCTTCCCCCCACCCTAGTCGTCTTGCTAATTTCATTGTTTGTATCCCTTCATTATTACCTCTTCAACAGCCAACAATGGACCACTGGACAGGTTTGGAGGGATATGGATCAAATGCTGGCAGGTGGGACGCATGTAGCTGGGACATGTTGGCCGGTGTGGGTGTTGGGCCGAAGGACCTGTTTCCACATTATATCATTCTATGACTAGGTCATTTTTAAATCTTTCCCCTCTCACCTTAAACCTATGTTGTTTGATTCTAGACTCACCTACTCGGGGGAAAAAAACTGTATTCATCTTATTCATCAGATTCTTATACAGTGCCATCCATAATGTTTGAGACAGGCCCATCATTTATTTATTTGCCTCTGTACTCCATAATTTGAGATTTGTAATAGAAAAAAATCACATGGGGTTAAAGTGCACATTGGCAGATTTTAATAAAGGTCATTTTACAGCAGTGTTTATACATAGTCCCCCCATTTCCGAGCACCATAATGTTTGGGACACAGCAATGTCATGTAAGTGAAAGTAGACATGTTTAGTATTTTGTTGCATATCCTTTGCATGCAATGACTGCTTGAAGTCTGCGATTCATGGACATCACCAGTTGCTGGGTGTCTTCTCTGGTGATGCTCTGCCAGGCCTATATTACAGCCATCTTTACCTTACGCTTGCTTTGGGAGCTAGTCCCCTTCAGTTTTCTCTTCAGCATATAAAAGGCATGCTCAATTGGTTTCAGCGGGTGATTGACTTGGCCACTCAAGAATTGACCATTTTTTAGCATTGAAAAACTCATTTGTTGCTTTAACAAGTTTGGGATCACTGCTTAATGTAGAATAAACCACCGGTCAATGAGCTTTGAGGCATTTGTTTGAACTTGAGCAGATAAGATGTGTCTATACACTTCAGAATCATTATGCTACTACCATCAGCAGTTGTATCATCAATGAAGATAAGTGAGCCAGTACCTTCAGCAGCCATACATGCCCAGGCCATAACACCCCCACTGCCGCGTTTCACAGATGAGGTGGTATGCTTTGGATCTTGGGCAGTTCCTTCACTCCTCCATACTTTACTCTTGCCATCACTCTGATATAAATTATTCTTCATCCCATCTGTCCACAATACCTTTTTTCCAGAACTGTGGCTGCTCTTTTAAGTACTTCTTGGCAAACTGTAACCTGGCCATCCTATTTTTGCGGCTAACCAGTGGTTTGCATCTTGCAGTGTAGCCTCTGCATTTCTCTTCATGAAGACTTCTGCGGATAGTGATCATTGACGAATCCACACTTGAAGAGTGTTTCTGATCTGTCGGACAGGTGTTTGGGGATTTTTCTTTATTATAGAGAGAATTCTTCTGTCATCAGCTGTGGACGTCTTCCTTGGCCTGCCAGTCCCTTTGTGATTAGTAAGCCCACCAGTGATCTCTTTCTTCTTAATGATGTTCTAAATAGTTGATTTTGGTAAGCCTAAGGTTTGGCTGATGTCTCTTAACAATTTTATTCTTGTTTCTCAGTCTCATAATGGCTTTGTTAACTTTCATTGGCACAACTTTGGTCCTCATGCTGATAAACAGCAATGAAAGTTTCCAAAGGTGATGGAAATACTGGAGGAAAGACTAGGTGCTGAGGCTAAGTCTCTTGACCTGCGTTAAGGAGGCTATTAAACAAACCTGAGCAATTACAAACACCTATGAAGCCATGTGTCCCAAACATTATGGTGCCCTGAAATGCAGGACTATGTATAAACACAGATGTAATTTCTACATGGTGAAACCAAAATGTATAAAAATGGCCTTTAATAAAATCTGACAATGTGTACTTTAACCACATGTGATTTTTTTTCTGTTACAAATCTTAAATTGTGAAGTACTGAGGCAAATAAATAAATGATGGGTCTCTGTCCCAAACATTATGGAGGGCACTGAAAGATCATCCTTCATCCTCCTGCGCTCCAAAGAATAATGTCCTAGCCTGCCCAACCTCTCCCTATAGCTCAGGCCCTCATCCTGGCAACATCCTTGTAAATCATCTTTATTTTAGTTTACTTTAGATATACAGTGCGGAAACAAGCCCCTCAGCCCACGGCGTCCACACCGTCCAGTGATCCCCACACACTAACACTATCCTACACACACTAGGGACAAGTTACATTTAAACCAAGCCCAATAACCTACAAATCTGCACGTATTTGGAGTGTAGGAGGAAACTGGAGATCCCGAAGTAAACCAACGCCAGTCACGGGAAGAATCTACAAACTCCATACAGACAGTCCCCAAAGTCAGAATCGAACCCGGATCTCTGACCCTGTAAGGCAGCAACTCTACTGCTGCCACCCTTGCGCTCTTTCCAGCTTAACAACATCCTTCCTGAACCAACAGAGCATTAAAACAGAGGTGACAAAATCTATCCCACTTAAATGGGGCTCATACAATAACTTAGCTCCTCAGCTCAATTTCCAGGAACTGGTGGACAGAATGTGCACAATAGGATTAGCCCATTGGTGCATGATATCAGGGCAGCCTAATCAGTGCTCCTCAATGTGATGTATAAGAAAGAACTGCAGATGCTGGTTTAAATTGAAGATAGACACAAAATGCTGGAGTACTGTAACTCAGCGGGACTGAGTTGAGACTCAGTCTAAGCAAAGAGTCTCGACCCGAAACGTCACCCATTCCTTCTCTCCAGAGATGCTGCCTGTCCTGCTGAGTTACTCCAGCATTTTGTGTCTATCCCCTCAATGAGATGATTGCTCAGCACACATTTCAGGTAAGTTTTCAAATTATTTGTGTACGGTCAGGAAAAGATGAATATTCCTTTCGGAATCTTAAAAATCTGGTCTCACTCCAGCTCTTTTGTACCATTTCCATCCCCTTTTCCTGGAATCACTTCCTTCCTCCTGTTAAACAAAGATTTCTGGCTAATCTGTTGGATTTCCCCTGCACCCAGATCGGCCAGCTGCCCGGCTGAATCCTCGAGTGCTGGCATCTCGCTAGTCATATGTAAAGTTGACTAGGCTATGAAAATGTCTCCGTCATGACACTGGGCTGACAGTGTGTTCCGTGTTGCTGTTGGCCTACCGATCTGCATGAATATTAGCCCCATCTCCTTTGTGGACAAGGCAAGATGATATGAGTAAGTACAGATGAATATTAACTTTTTTATCCTCCCCTAAAACTTCTGGGTCAAATTGTGTAATAAGTAATAACAGCTGTGGAAGAGGAATAGGGTTTGCGAGCATACTTTCTCATGGGCTCTCCTGGAGGGAACTAGCTGCTTAAAAAGTTATTTGCTTTCTTTACATACAGAAAAATTATTTCAGTGCTCAAAGAGTTAAGAAATTGCTAAAAAAGACTTGAAATAGATACAGCTCTATAAAAAAGGTTACAGTCTTATGAGCTATATAACAGGAGAGGGAATAATTACTACACTTTTACAGAAGCGGGTCTTAAGCTCCCTAATTGCTTTTTTACATATAGTAGCCCAAGCATTTTATGTATTTCAGTATCTTCATCTCCCTTTCTGTTTCAGCACTTCACTTCTCTCCCGCCCCGAAAAATCTCTTAAAAGGGAACTGCAGATTAGTACTGCCTGCTCTAGACTGCAACCAACACCACAGCAATCTGAAAAGCTCAGATATGGCAATCTGTCTTTAACAAATCCAATATGAGCAGATCGTGACTGCAAAATGCTCACATCTCACTCCCAATCCAGCATCTAACTCGGGATCTATTAAGTCTAGCTAAGCTGCTCAGCAACTGTCAGGCTGCAGCAATGAAAACTATCATTCAGATCAACTTTTGATTACATAATAATTTGTTATTTTGTTGAATTCTGGCACTAATCTCCCTTTGTTGGTTGGAAGCCAGAAATTAGTTTGCGTCATTCCACTAGTTTTCAACAGTGAAGCTCTCATCTCACCCAGCGAGCACTCTGCACTCTTGGACAGGGGCCAGCAAGGGAAATCCATTTTACATGAAGAATGCGCACAGCACAAGGACTCTTACGAGACAGTTATTTTGTCTTCTTAAAATAACCTGTGGACAACTGCCAATCTAGCTAGACACATATAACTTGAGAAATTTGGCATCAAAAACACAGCAAAGTATCTGAGAGGAAGAGAGAAGAAAAATATGCTGGGGACTGGGTAACGGCTGCAAGTGCATTCGTGGCATATCACATGACCTGACAAAGTCCACCCAATTGGTTAGGTTTTCAGCTAAGTACAGCCGCCATGTAAGGAGCTGCAAGCTGTATTCTGTACTGGGGACTTAAAATGGCGGCCTAGTCGTTCGGTAAAGGATAAAATGAGCCTAAAGACCCTTTTTGAACCTTGTTCCAAAAACAAAAAGCAGACTCGGGGAGGGGAGGAGGAAATATAGCAGACCTGAGTAAAACCAGATTTTCTCAGAACTCAAATTACAACACAGCACAGAGAAATGAGTGCTGACAAGGTTCCAAAATCTGCCTCAGTTGAAAGGAGTAGGTGAAAGACACAGAGCACACTGACATTACAAAAAATTACTGTACTTTAACAAAAAAAGCAGCAACAGTGAATTTGAATCACTTTGACTGTCTGCCATTTAAAGCCCAAGAGGCTTGAATGTTGTCGGTTATATGAAACCATCGGCACTCATGAGATTTAAAAAAAATAAAAGGACACATCTACCTTGGCTCAAACCCACAAACACCCAACACAGACCTGACCAGTCAAACAATTTACATCTTTATGTGCAAATATTTTCCTCTAGCCGAGGTTCAAACAGCCAGACACAACAGTGAAACAAGGAGCAAGAGAAAGTAGCCCAGCTAGGGTAACTGGCAGATAAACGATCTGCATTGATTTGCGAGTCTCCAACAGGCTTTTGCTATTGAATGATTTAGCCACCAGTCACAAGGTGCTCCCACCCTGTTATTAGTGGTTAATCTCTCTAACAAGAAGCCTTGTCACAGTTAATAGCTAACCAACAAACTTGTAGTCTATTTTTGCCGCAACACTTTCTTAGCTTGCAAATGGTTATGTAGTCACAGCCTACAGTATGTGGGCAGACATTTGAGTATAAACAATTAACCCTTTAGGAATAAATACAGTTCAACATCAACTGAGTTGCTATGAACTCCAGGGGCAGATCATCAGAATGCGATGCAAGGTGCTGTCTGGATGGACCATCACACTTTGTTGACACTTGTATCAACAGTGAATGTGACAGGTTTACACACGGCCGGCATAGTTAGATGCGAACCAAGACATCAGATTTACATTATTCAAAAGTTCATATCCTGTTCACACAACATCCCTTATAGAGGTCACGTTCAGTTCATGGGAGGGTGATCTCGAATCAACAGAGTTTGCTATGGATTTTCAGGTTGTGTACACAGCATTGTCAATTACAGGTTGGACGGATGTATTGTGCTTGTGTTTTATGCTGCAAACAGGAAATTTGTCTCTAGCATTTACTCCCGCTAATCGCAAATCTCTACACACTTCCAAACCAAAGCAACTGCAAGGTCATGTGCTGGTAGTCTCCACTCAATGTCGTAACAAATGACTCTGTGTTGGTTATTAGTGACAATTTAATGCTTATCAGCTGCAGACTTAAAAACAAATGTAAATTTCTAACTCCCTCGCATACGAGGTTTTACATTGTGGCTGCATAATAAAACGTGAGAACATATCTGATGCACATGGCCTCCAACTGATCCAAATTCAAGGTTGATTTGAATTCTTCTTGCTTTGGTTAAACCACACCAATGGAATGAGTATCAGATGGTTTCTACTGAGCAAGCAGTCAATTAATTCTGATAGATTTTTGCGAAACAACACTTAATTTTTAAGAGAATGGTCCAGACAGTTTATTCACTGTGCTTTTCTATCATGCCACTCAATTATAATAATAGAAATGCTCATACTTTTAAAAACAAGAATATAATTGATATAAATATTTAGAATGTCCCTCAAACACTATTAACCATATAACCATATAACAATTTACAGCACGGAAACAGGCCATCTTCGACCCTTCTAGTCCGTGCTGAACACATATTCTCCCCTAGTCCCATATACCTGCGCTCATTGTATAACTTCATTTCTCATAATTGAAGTTAAAATGTTAAAAAACTTAAGCTAACTTTCCACCTATCGAGTAAACAGATCAAATGTTCTTACTAAAGCCGGAGAAAACATGAGGGAACAATGCAACAAATTCATAATTTCCAAGTCTTTATAGCACTACGGATTTCAGCAGGCATTTATTTATGATCCGCATGAACCTCCTCTCACCTTTTATCATCCAGCTACCTCTACAGCCTAACTTTGCTCATTTTCTCTAGTTGCAAGTTATAGTTTGGGTGTCTAGTTTTAATTGAAAATATTCCATTACATATATTGGAACCCTGTTACGCATGAAAATATGTCTTTGTTCTTGTTATTTACATGTATAGTCTTTTGACGGTTTACTTTAAATGCATTGAATTCCCTGCAAATTTTGCCCTTTTCTACTTACTAATTTGTAAGCATTAAGAAAGTGGCCAAAAATAAATAATAGTGAGAGGGATTAGAAATAGGAATGTTTCTGGAAGTACTTACATTAGAGGTGGTAAGAATGTTTGTATGACACAAATGCATTACAAATTATTGGATTATAAAGAGGCGTAAGAAATCAAGGGCCAAGATAAAACAATCTATCACAACTATTTGCGTTGCCATCGTAAACTCCATCCATTTATTTAATCAACCATGGCAAAGTCTGCCACACCTCCCTGGTCACTGAACGTAATCAACCTTGGAAGAAATATCCACCCTGTACCTCAGCTATTCAATCTTGAATTTACTTATCCACTGACATGGAACTAATGGAGGGTGCTACCATCGTCAGCTAAAGAATACAATGTTCTCGGTCTACTGCTATCCCTACACATTGCAAATTTATTTGTAATTAGTAATTAACTGACAACACTGAATGGATTGTTTCTTTCTGGAAACGTGTTCTGCATTTTCACTTCTTTATTTGAAAAAAATCACCTTTTCCCATCTCATGACAATTGAAATGTTACTTTTAATCCAATCTTTTGACTCACAGTCCAAGGTAAGCAATTGATTCAGATCTACAATTTATGCTTTGCAGTATTAAGAGAATAACATCAAGATTACAGCATGGAAAGAAGTCATCCAATTCCTGCGTTTGAACCCTTTTTCTATTGCCCGATATTTCACTTTTTCACTTTTCAAGTACATATCCAGTCCCCTTTCAAACATCACAATTGAAATTGAACTTCATAACTCTGCCTTGAAGTGCATTTCACATCTTAACTGCCTGTCGTAGAAAAAGGTTTTTCCTCACGTCACTCCCAGATCTTTTGACTGTCACCTTCATTCTATATATTTTGGATCTAGATGCTTCTGCCAATAGGATCACTTGTCCTTCTTGATTTTAAGTAACTGTCATAGAGACAAAGTGCTGGAGTAACTCAGTAGGCCAGGTAGCATCTCTGGAGAAATAGGATGAATGACATTTCGGGTTGGAACCTTCTTTAGACTGTCAGGATCCCAAATACGTTTTAACCACTTTTGCATCTTGCCCTGTGCTCTTTTAGGATTATGTAGATATACGGCCAGATCACCCTGTTCCTGTACCCTTTCGAGAACTGCGTGCTCTAGTTTTAATGCCTCTTCTCTGTCTCGCGGCTAAAGCGCAATTCTTTGCCTTGTTCTGCTCAAAATTTCATTTGCCACGTGAACACCCTTTCCACCAGTCTGCCTCCTGAAGTTTATTACTATCCCCCTCAGCGTTCACTATATTTTAAGTTTCATGTTTCCTGCAAAGTTGGAAGTTGTTCTTAAGTATTGGAAAAAATGTGGTTCCAATACTGATCCCACAGGAACTCCATTGTACTTTTCACTCCAGAATGAAAAAAAACAACCATTCACTACTAATTTGTATTTTCTGATAATCAGCCAGTACATCGTTCTACAGCAAATAATGTCATTGCTGTTCACATCCTTGACACCAAGATTTGGCAAGTTTTTGCAGTATATTTAGTTGACAGCATATACTGCAACCACAGTGCATTAGTGAAGCCAAAGATCCACATTGATTCCATTGGCAAAGACACTAATTAAGTCGGCTGCTGTTTCCTGGATGTCAACCAGATCTCTCAGGCCTTTACCTAGCCACTGAACAGATCCCCATCTCCCTTATCCAAACACTGATCAGAATTATCAGTTCCTAATCTGAGAAATCTATTCCCATATCCCCTTAAACTGATGCCGAACATAGCCACAGCACCAGGTTTGTACAGGAGATCACTGTACCCTGCATTAACCCCATGAAACGGCATTGACTTTTGTAGATAGTTTTCAGCTAGGACAGGATTAAGGAGTACTGTTGGGACCCTCATGAACCTTAGATCATTTGTAACATTGTGATAAACCCTTAAATCTTGCTTTTGTAAAATAAAAAGTATCTATAGTGCCTCTCAAAATCTCCTAAAGTAATTAATTGACAATTAAACACCTTTGAGGTGTAGGCACTGTGTAATACAGGAAAAAAATGTAGTCAATTTCCACACATGAATTCTCACAAATGGAAATGTGATAATGAGCAGTTTTAATTATAGGTAGAAAATAAACATACAATATGGGGAAGCTCTGAGACTTTCTTTGAACAATGTTATTTGTGTCCTTCAAAAGATGTTTTTTAATCTCCCGTGTGAAAGCAGACATCTCCAACATTGCAACGCTCTCTCAGTCCTGCAAGGAATGTGAGCCAAGATAATACGTTTTTCAAGTTCAATTTGAACGCACAACCTGCTGTCCAATTTATGGATGTTACCAATATCTTACAGCGGATACCAACAAATCTAGAGGAGCGATTGCATTCAAAGGCACAACAGCAGATTAATGGAAAAATCTAATAATATTATTGCAAAATATGTATTGGCTATTTTATCTTTGACATAAGAAGATTTTCACAGAAAATACTTTGAGTTACTTGACTGTTCCAGCAATTCTTCACAAGTAATTATTTAACTTTTTTTTTCAAAATTCAATATCTGAATACCAACAAAGTTGTTGCAACTTCTCAGCCAATGGTTAACCTAGTGCACATTAGTGTATTAAGCTGCCGTTGCCCACTGCCAATATAAGAGGAGAGAAGGGTAAAAGCAGAGGTAGAAGGGTAGTTTTCATTAAAACTGTATGCAATTAGTAGTTTTATGGCTAACATACCTGCAAAATTCAAAGATGGACTGTGAAGATGGACATTATCAATTTGCGTCAAGAAATGTTCACTAGCAAAAACATCTGAATACAAAGTCACCAGTTTTATTATAGCCTTAATAGATTGAATATTTTTCTATTTCTAAAGTAGGGTGAATTTGCAAAACTTCACATTGTTAAAACAATGCTGTGCTAATACTGGGAGCATGACAGAAAAATCGATCTATTACTTCAGTAGTTTCTTAAAATTGTTTTGCATAGTGTTTCAGTTAACTACATTTAACAAACACTAAAACATATTGTACCCTACAGCTGATTGAAATTCATTTTGAGAGCAGTAGAAATTTTAGTAATTAGGTAAATGTAAGACGCACATGTAGGATCAATCTAATCTAGCTAATTATTGTTGTATTCAAGAAGGAACTGCAGATGCTGGAAGATCGAAGGTACACAAAATTGCTGGAGAAACTCAGCGGGTGCAGCAGCATCTATGGAGCGAAGAAAATAGGCGACGTTTCGGGCCGAAACCCTTCTTCAGACTGATGGGGGGTGGGAGGGGAGAAGGAAGGAAAAGGGGGAGGAGGAGGAGCCCGAGGGCGGGGGGATGGGAGGAGACAGCTCGAGGGTTAAGGAAGTGGAGGAGACAGCAAGGGCTAGCAAAATTGGGAGAATTCAACATTCATGCCATCAGGATGCAAGCTGCCCAGGCGGAATATGAGGTGCTGTTCCTCCAATTTCCGGTGTTGCTCACTCTGGCAATGGAGGAGACCCAGGACAGAGAGGTCGGATTGGGAATGGGAGGGGGAGTTGAAGTGCTGAGCCACCGGGAGTTCAGGTAGGTTATTGCGGACTGAGCGGAGGTGTTCGGCGAAACGATCGCCCAACCGCCGCTTAGTCTCCCCGATGTAAATCAGCTGACATCTAGAGCAGCGGATGCAGTAGATGAGGTTGGAGGAGATACAGGTGAACCTTTGTCGCACCTGGAACGACTGCTTGGGACCTTGAATGGAGTCGAGGGGGGAGGTGAAGGGACAGGTGTTGCATTTCTTGCGGTTGCAACGGAAAGTGCCCGGGGAGGGGGTGGTATGGGAAGGAAGGGAAGAATTGACAAGGGAGTTGCGGAGGGAGCGGTCTTTGCGGAAGGCAGACATGGGGGGGAGATGGGAAGATGTGGCGAGTGGTGGGGTCATGTTGGAGGTGGCGGAAATGGCGGAGGATTATGTGTTGTATTTGCCGGCTGGTGGGGTGAAAGGTGAGGACCAGGGGGACTCTGCCCTTGTTGCGAGTGTGGGGATGGGGAGAGAGAGCAGTGTTGCGGGGTATGGATGAGACCCTGGTGCGAGCCTCATCTATGGTGGCGGAGGGGAATCCCCGTTCCCTGAAGAACGAGGACATTTCCGATGCCCTGGTATGGAAAATTATTGTTGTAAATTGGTTTACTTTTAATGATCAGCAAACTGATGAAGTGTCATAAACATTGTTATCAAGCAATACATCCTCACCACCAAAAACCCTGCTCCCCAATTTATGTTCCAGCCTTAATCACAACGTTCATCCAGTCTAAATTCCGAAATGACTGTCTTTGCCACTGATTGTTGCATCAAGGCCATGGTAAAACTGACTCAATGGACATCAAAGAGTAAACATTTCAGTGTCAATATTCACCAGTGATTGTACAATGAAGAAAATGAAGCCACCTACATCTGTATACAGCAACAATCTCAATAGCATTCAGGCACAGGGTGATAACTAGTCAGTAACATAAGCAAAAGAAAAGTGCCAGGCAATGACCAAGTCCAATTAAAGTGAACAACATCATTAATAATACCACTCGATCTCCAAATATCTATATCCTGAGAATTTCCACTAACTAAAAACTCAAATGAGACAGCCACATAAATACCATGGTCACCAGAGCACATCTGAGGTTGGGTATTCTGTAGTTACTGACTCACGTCCTAACACGTCAAAGTCCTTCCACAATCTACAAAGCACAAAAAAAAAGAACATGACAGAATATTCTCCCTTGCCTAGATGAATGCAGTTCCAACAACATCAACATTGGCTGTGTGGAGTTTGCAGGGTGGCACAGTGGTGAAACTGGTAGAGTAGTGATCTCACAGTGCCAGAGACACAGGTTCGATCCTGACCTTGGGTGCTGTCTGTGTGGAGTTAGCAAGGTCTCCCTGTGACCGCGTGGGGTTCTCCGGCTGTTCCGGTTTCCTTCCTCATCCCAAAGACATGCAGATTTGTAAGTTTATTGGTCTCTGTAAATTGTCCTTGGTGTGGGTGCAAAAGTGGATAACAGAATTTATGCAAACGGGTTATCGATGGTCGGCATGGACTTTGTGGACCGAACAGCCTGTTTCCATCCTGCATCTTTCAATCAATCAACAACGCAGCCAGATTGACTGGCACTCTATCCAACACTCTGAAAAGAATCTGAGCACCACCACTTGCTGTGGGTGCAGTGTTTGACATTTACAAAATGCACAGCAGTTATTTGCCCAGATTATTCGGAGTACCTCCAAATCCCACAACCTCTACCACCACAAAGTAACAGGCATACAGGAAATAGTACCAGATGTAGACTTCCCTCCAAGTGGCAGTTTGGGAAAGCTATTAATACCAGTCCAACTAGCAATTACCGCAGCCTAGAATCCTGTAAGCAATTACATTTAAGGAACTATCTCATTCCTAAATCTACATATGCTTGCTGTTGTGAATTTCTAACTTTACTTTTATTCAAAGATCGCAAGGAAATCACCTCATATTTGAGACTACCATATACACTGGGAAAACAATTTAAGTTTATAAATCTACATTTACTCCATGAAGACGACTAAAAGATGAACCCTTTGGTGGTAAGTGATTATATTGATGTGTGGAGAATCAATATACAATGAAACATCATCACAATGGTATATATATATATATAAGGGTTTCAAAACTATGTCATGACGTCAGTGTATTTTTTAATTCCAAATGGTCAGAATAAAACAGTTGTTTTAGTGCATTGTGTAATAGTGTACAGAATTACTATTCTGTCCCCCAATATCAGGCACATTTAGTATCTTGGGGCAACAATTACAGTTTATCTAATTTACAGTAGTTTAGGTCTCACTGATCGTCGTGGAAACCTTTGTATCTATTCAATAATTTAAATTCTCTCTTTTGTAGTACAATATTTCAGGACCCTACTAACGAGGCTGCTCTTATCTCCTGTTGTCTAACTTTTACCACATACACAATGATTAAAGCATCTGCAAAAACAACACCAGATAATATTACATCACTGGTAGATGTCAGGCCAACAAGCGGCATTAAAATCACAGGCGAAAAACTAATGCAAAATGTTGCTTCAATTCTGTTGTAAAAAATTATGATCAACTCCCCTTCAGATTTGAAGAATATATATCCTTTAACTTCCAATAGTTCTGCATTTTATCACTCTTCACCTAGCCAATCCACAACGTAGCTGACTAAAATAAATGTGTTCAGAGAAACCAGTATTAAAACTATTTTGCCCCAGAGACTGGAAGGTAGAAATCCAGTGGAAAATAAATGTTCGAAAAGAACACTTTTTAGTAATGCAAACAGAAGATTACCTCTTGCACTCAGGCACTCAAAAATATCCAAGCAACAACATTTCAACAATGGAAAAGGGGAAATGATTCAGAGAAAAAGAGCATAACAAAATAAGACTCAGGAGAGCAACCTTATGCAGTTATACAAAGGTAGAAAGATTGTTTCCAGCTTAATGATCATCTGCAGGATTTTGCCATAAACAGGTTTGCTAAAAGACCACTGGACATGCACAAAGATGCTGCATTCGCTCCCCCAAGTTGCATCACAGTCACCTGCAAAAGCAGTGAACACCAACAGATAATTGAAGATAGACAGAAAAAGTTGGAGTCACTCAGCTGAAGTAACTAGTCTGAAGATGGGTCTCGACCAAAAACGTCACCCATTCCTTCTCTCCATAGATGCTGCCTGTCCTGTTGAGTTACTCCAACTTTTTCTGTCTATCTTCGGTTTAAACCTTCATCTGCACTTCCTTTCTACAGCAACAGGTTTGGCTTAGTGCAAGGGAGAAAAGTGGCAGAAGCATCTGAAGATCTTCCCTGCATCACAAAAGATCCAGATAAGTGGATGAGACCCAGATAAGTCGAGCTTCATTCATCCACAGTTTCGAAACTAATTGTAGATTAAATTTCCCAGATTTTATAGGTTCTGGTTCTTAATGTGAAAAGAATATTAGCTGCACCTTTAATATATTGAACAACTGAAAATAATAATAATACAAAATAATTTTAAAAGTTCCTGAAACTATCTTAATTCAGAATTCATAGCGATGTTTAGTTTAGTTTAGAGATACGTTGTGGAAACAGGCCTCTGGCCCACCAAGTCCGCGCCGACCAACCTGTACGTCAGTTCTATGTTAAACCAGTTTTGCATCCTACACATTAGGAGGCAATTAACAGAAGCCAATTAACCTGCAAACCTGTACGTCCCTTGGAATGTTGGAGCAAACCAGAGCACCCAGAGAAAACCCACAGTCCCAGGGAGAATGTACAAACTCCATACAGACAGCACCCATAGTCAGGGTCAAACCTGGGTCTCTGGCGCTGTAAGGCAGCAACTCTACCACTGCATCACAATAGTTAAAATGCACAGAACCACTCTCGAAATATTGTTGATGTTCTATATATAGAAATAAAAATAAAAAATACCTGGGAGAAAAAAAAACCCTATAATGTCAGGCAGCACCTGAAGTGAGAGAAATAACGTTTCCAGTTGATGATTTTTAGTCAAAACTGCTGAAAGGTATACTACCCAAAATATTAACTGTTTCTCCATCACATATGCTGCCTGAACCTTCCACTTGAACTTGAATTGCTGAGCTTTCATAATTTTCTGTTTTGATTGAGTACCATTAAGAAGGTTACTGTCTGTCGAGAGATGACTTACCTGACAATGTGCAGAAACTTAATTATTAGGATATGTTTATTATTTGCACAAAGTTCTAAGGACTTTTTACAACTGCATGCAAATTAATCTGGTTACTTCATACCAAAGGAGTTAGTTGAACCTCAAAAACAATTCCCAAATAATAACATCATCAGTGCCTATTTGTATATCTTTTCTAAAATCAATGTTTAGGAAAGTGTCACTAAAAATTAAAGAATTCTAAGTGCAATCCATCTATGCACTCAAAAAAGATTTGTGCATTCTTAGTTTTCACTTTATTATGACTTTACACAAATAGAAACTTCACTTATTTATACAACATTACGTCATATTCAACTGAGCATCCAATCAGTTTAATGTGCCAATAGATGAAAATTGTGGCGATCTTAAAATTTACAATTAATTTCTTTAATGGATGGCATATTTACAATTGTCAACTGGAAAATACAACAGTAATCAAACTAAATTATCCCAGAAAGTTTATGATTAAAGAAAATGCTTGACTATTTCCCCGAATTTCAAATATATGCCAATACAAAAGTTTAATAACCTATAATCAACTTCATTACTTTAAAATGCAACTGCCCCACAGGTTATTAACTTAATTGCCATTTTGTTTTTTTGTTTGTAAAGAAACTGAGGGCCTACAGTTATAACTTCAATGCCATGTCTCCATACTCCTGCATTCCTTGACCTTTCACTATTCTCATTAAATATTTCTGATGATCCCGATTCCACCAGCCAGGCAAAGAATTTCTACAAAAATAAATTTATATGCATCTCAAATTTAAATGACTGGCTCCTTATCTTGTAATCATTTGAGATTCTCCTGCCAGTGACACATTTCAATGTTCAATGTCCACTCCTTTGGACCCTAGCTATTTGAATGAGGTCACACCACATTCTTCCAAACTCTGAGGAATACAGGCCTAATCTATTTTGTCTCCTTTGGTACAAGAACCCTCGTATCTCAAGAATCAGTTTGGTGAATCTCCACCCAACACATCATCTTTCAACATTTCCGTCACCTCCAAGGTGATCCCACCGACAGTTACATCATCCCATCCACGCCCCTTTCTGCCCTCTGCAGAGATCACTCCCTCAGCAACTCCTTGGTTCTCATCCCTTCCCATTCAAACCAACCCTTCCCAGCTACTTTCCCCATGCAACCGCAAAAGATGTAACATCTGTCCCTACACCTCCTCCATCACTTCCATTCAAGGACTCCAACTGTCCTTCCAAGTGAGACAGAAGTTCACGAGCACATCCTCTAACCTCATCTACTGCATTTGGTTTTCCCAATGTGGCATCCTGTACATCAGCGAGACCAAGTGTAGACATAGTGATTGTTTCACCGAATATTTGTGTTTGGTCTGCAAAGACCTACTTGATCTCCCATTTGCTAACCATTTTAACTCCCTCTTCCCATTCGCATAGGGACCTTTCTATCCTGGGCCACCTCCATAGGCAGAATGAGGCCACATGCAAACTGGAAGAACATCACCTCATATTTTGTTTGGATAGCTTACAACCTAACTGCATGAACACTGAATGTTCCAAATTGATTGAATTACAACTATCCCCTCCCCCCCTTTCTTTTTCCCCTTGGACCATCTATTTCACCCCTCCCCTTCCACATATTTCTTCTTCTAGCTTCACAATTCACAAATCTTCATTACATTTGCTCTTTCCTCTGAACCTTGATCCTCTTTCAATCAAAACACCCTCTCACCTGTATCCAGCTATTACCTGCTAGGTTTTGTTGTACCACTCCTCCCTTCTAGCTCTCCTACCCTCCCTGAATCACTTTCAAGAAGGATTCCAACCCAAAATGTCACCTATCCACGTTCTCCAAGTGATCCACGTTCTGCCTGACCCACTGAGTTACTCCAACACTCTTTTTGTAAACTAGAATCTGCAGTTCCTTGTTTTGCCAAAATGTGGTTTGCTACACAGCTACTTGCCTGATAGCCTTTTGTGGCTCATGCACAAGATCACCTAGATCCCTCTGTCTCACTTACAATGTCACTCTACATTTAGATATCAATCTGACCTTTGATTTCTCTAACTGAAGTGCATGATCCTACACCATTAAACTCATGCAGTCCATCAAGTCCTGGTGACTTGTTTACATTTAGTCTCCTACTAACTATAATAGAACATTACATTGAATGCATCAATGAGCGCACAACCACCAGAATTAGAAGAGTTAGAACAGTCCAGATTTTAAAAAAATCATGCAATTCATTATGAATTCAACATAATATGGAATATCAGGAAAAGTTGCAAAAATCTGATATTTTGGGTTAAAATGTTTACTGATATAAAAGACTTTAGGTAAGACGTAGTACTTCATGAAACACGTGCTCAGTACCAAAATTACAGAAAAGATCATTTAGAAGACAAGCTAAATTTTGAAAAGAATTAAAGGCGGACAACTATCTCCGCAGTGCTTGATGGCTCTGAAAATATATGAATGTCTGGTATAGGGCAAAGGTTTTCCTTTTTTCCACTTTCTGCAAGTTAGTTGCTGTGCCATGAGAATGAAAGGTATCTAGCCTCTCAGAGTGGAGCCCAAGATATGTCCAATGCAGTTGTACCAATTCCAAAAAGCCATATAGAAAGACAGAAACGTAGAAAATAGGTGCAGGAGGAGGCCATTCGGCACTTCGAGCAGAGACCCCTATCAATAACCCGTGCCTGCCTTCTCCCCATATCCCTTGACTCCACCAGCCCCTAGAGTATCTAACTCTCTCTTAAATCCATCCAGTGATTTGGCCTCCACTGCCTTCTGTGGCAGGGAATCCCATAAATTCACAACTCTCCGGGTGAAAACATTTTTTCTCACCTCAGTCTTAAATGACCTCCCCTTTATTCTAAGACTTGGCCCCTAGTTCTGGACTCGCCCAACATTGTGAACATTTTTCCTGCATCTAGCTTGTCCAGTCCTTTTACAATTTTATATGTTTCTATAAGATTTCCCCCTCATCCTTCTAAACTCCAGTGAATACAAGCCTCGTCTTTTCAATCTTTCCTCATATGACAGTCGCGCCATCCCAGAGATCAATCTCGTAAACCTACGCTGCACTGCCTCAATCACAAGGATGTCCTTCCTCAAATTAGGAGACCAAAACTGTACACAATACTCCAGATGTGGTCTCACCAGAGCCCTATGCAACTGCAGAATAACCTTTTGACTCCTATACTGAAATCCTCTTGTTATGAAGGCCAACATTCCATTAGCTTTCTTCACTGCCTGTTGTACCTGTAAGCCAACTTTCAGTGACCGGTGTACAAGGACGCCCAGGTCTCGCTGCACCTCCCCCATACCTAACCTAACCCCTATACTCAATGCTATGTAAGATTAATGTGAAATTTATGAATTTAGTTTAGTTTAGTGATAGAGCATGGAACTGAGCGTTTTGACCAGCGATTCCTGTACACTAGCATTATCAAACACTCACCAAGGACACTTTACAATTTTTACCCAAGCCAATTAGCCTACAAACCTGTCTTTGGAGTGTGGGAGGAAGCCAGAGCACCCATGCAGGTCAATGGGAGAACGTACAAACTCTGTGCAGGCAGCACCCTTGATCAGGATCGAACCTGGGTCTCTGGCGCTGTAAGGCAGCAACTCAACCACTGCGCCATCGTGCAGCCCCTAAAAATCCTCGTATGTAAGAAAGTTTTTATTACATACCAATGATTCTGTGACGACTGTCAATTATAATTATGAAGCCACAAGAAATTGCAGATGCTGATTTATATAAAGGCCTGGAAGCAAGTCGGATATTTGTGGCTGGGGTGGACCCATTTCATAAAACACAGCACTCTTGGATCAGCAAGACGATTTAGTTAAAAATTAAGGAGCTGGATTGATTTTATCATGGTTTATTATAGAATATCAGCAAGATAATATTCACTGCAAAATCATGTATTCTATGTCTTAGCATCAATGAGCGCACAAAATCATGTGTCTTCTATGTCATGTGCCTTATATGTTAACTTTGTTATAATTATACTATCCTTCTGCAGTTGTACAGAGCCCTAGTGAGACCACCCCTGGAGTATTGTGTGCAGTTTTGGTCCCCTAATTTGAGGAAGGATATTCTTGCTATTGAGGCAGTGCAGCATAGGTTTACAAGGTTAATTCCCAGGATGGCGGGACTGTCATATGCTGAGAGAATGGAGCAGCTGGGCTTGGACACTCTAGAGTTTAGAAGGATGAGAGGTGATCTCATTGAAACATATGAGATTGTTAAGGGCTTGGACACACTAGAGGCAGGAATCATGTTCCCGATGTTGGGGGAGTCCAGAACCAGAGGTCACAGTTTAAGAATAAGGAGTACGCCATTTAGAACGGAGACGAGGAAACACTTTTTCTCACAGACAGTGGTGAGTCTGTGGAATTCTCTGCCTCAGAGGGCGGTGGAGGCAGGTTCTCTGGATGCTTTCAAGAAAGAGCTAGATAGGGCTCTTAAAAATAGCAGAGTCAGGGGATATGGGGAGAAGGCAGGAACGGAGTACTGATTGGGATTGTTCAGCCATGATCACATTGAATGAAGGGCCTCCTCCTGCACCTATTGTCTATAGCTGGTGTCACTGGACAATAATTTTTAACAATTTCACCCATTTCCATTTTAATTGTGTTGCCTCCCTGCTGCAGAATATTTCTAAGAGTGTTGCGAGCCTCATCTATCCAAACTAAATGGGATCATTCACACATAAACCTTGCCTGTGAATGACAATGGACAACAATGCACCCATGTTAACCTTGTGCTTTCTCGTAAAATTCGAGAAGAATTGTGGGTGATCCAATTGCTGCTGCCTCACAGAGCCAGAGACCCGGGTGCAATCCTGGGTGCTGTCCGTTTGGAGTTTGTAACTTCTCCCTGTAACCGTGTAGGTGTATTCCGGGCACTCCGGTTTCCTCCCATATCACAAAGACACGTAGGTTTGTACATTAATTGGCTTCCGTAAATTGTCCCTAGCATGTGTAGAATGGGATGGCATAGATCTAGTACACGGGTGATCAATGACCAATATGGACCCGGTGGGCCAAAGGGCCTGTTTCCAGACTCTATCTCTAAACTATAAGCAAAGATGTGGCTATGCTGTGAGCAGAAAGGAAAAGCCTCCCCAATCACTCTCTTCCCTCCCCAAATACTAATCCAAAGATTTGGGGAATACTTTGACCACTTTGAGGCATAAGCTACTCTTGCTGAGACCAGTCAACAGATTACAAGGTGGAAATCAACTGTGATCTTGATCTGTATGTTTTAGCTGTTCTAAACCTAGGCCTTGGGTCCACCATCTGCAAATGGCTTCTGGATTTCCTTACCACCAGACAGACCTCAGTCAGTTAGATTTGGTCATATTTCCTCCACCCTGACCCTTGGAGCACATGAGGATTCTGTGCTCAGCTCCTTCCTCTACTCCCTATCCATTCACAACTATGTGGACAAGCACACCGATAATAACATTGCTGTCAGCCACATCAACACAACAATGAGGCAGATTACAAGAAAGAAGCAACAAATGTAATGTCATTGTATCAGAAGAACAACCTTACCCCTAACACTCATTAAAACAAAAGAGTTGGTTGTTGACCTAATTAAGCTGTGGGGGGGGGGGGGGGGTTGAACACAACCCTTTCTTCATTCTTCATCAGAACTGCTGCAGAGATGGTTGACTGTTTCAGGTTACTTGCCATCCATATCACCAGCATCAGTATTTTACCTCCTTAAGCATCTGAGAAGATTCAGCATGACCTCAAGAATTCTCTTGCAGTTCTGCAGATGTACTGTTAAATGTATTTTGATGGGACATATCTCAGGCTTGTATACCACTTTCATGATCATCTGAATCTGCAGAGTGGTGAACACAGACCTAGTCCATCACAGACTCGTCACTTCTACCATCAAGTTGACCTTCATGGTGCATTGCATCAGAAAGGCTGGAAGTATCCTGTAGTCCTGGCTATTCCCCTTTCCCTCATCTGCCCTCAGGGAGAAGATTCGGGAGCAAGAAAGCCTGGGCAACAAGACTCAACAACAGGTTCTCCCCATTGCAATGTGCTAATGCCAAGTAGAGGCACACAAGCAATTTAACTTCATGTCAGTTAACTTGGAAATATCCAAATATAACACAATTTTGTTTCCCACGCTTTAGCCTTGGCACCATGATCCTATGCAAAGTGATTTGCATGCAAAATACGGGAAGAACTCAGCAGTCAGGCAGCATCTGGGGTGGGAATAGGCAGGTGACTTTTTGTTCTGTACCCTCCCCAGATGCTGCCTGATGCTCCCACAGGTTGGCTGTGTTCCTCCAGCACTTTGTGTTTTGCTAAAGATTCCAGCATCTGTAGACTCTTGTATCTATTATATTGTTTATATAACCTCAGGGAAATAATGACAAATTACATATTGGTATAAAATGTGGATCACTAAATAATAGTGAATTTTTTAAAGATTAAAAGTTAAACAGAAATTGCCCTTTTTATTTGCCTTCTTTTCATATAAATTGCCTGCACTAACAAATGTCATGATATTAATCACACCAGTGTGATTAAGCATGCAATAAAGCATTCAATATCATTTTAGTAGCAAACCATTGCAATATTAAGTGCATGTCTTCCGACTACTCATTTTGCAGGGTCACAAAACACCTTACTCATTTTTCATTGCACTTGAAATATAATTAAGAATATATTTGAACTTTTTCTAAAGTGCTACATATAGTATGATAAAGATAAATTGTTATACGTAAAGAAATGTATTTAGAAGTAACGGCAATTGAAAAGTGGGCTGACAAATGATTGAATGGTCTCTCAAATTACACCATCGCAATTACTTGTTTTTCCCACTGTATTCTTTGCTGTTTACTAATTCACACCTCCACTTGTAGAACATTTAGCAAAGAGTCAAGACGCCTCAGCTTTCCTTCAGTACTGCCAATTATATTCCCTTGCTACATTTCACAGTAAATTTCTATCTCAGGGCTCTCTAATCCAGTGTGGCGCATTGGTAATGACCTGAACGGTAGCTGTTTCACACATACATATTTAATTACAGCAGCTGAACAAATTACATATTTATGCTTTATAAAGAAGATTGTCATTGTAATTCATTTGCTATGCATGCAGGTACAAGACTCCCATCTGTGACTGCATCTGCGCATCAAGAGGGTTCGATGGGATAACATGCTGTCAGCAAAAGCATTGAAACTTTTACTAAATGATCATTCCCCAGTATGATGAAAAATCTTGTGATCGCAGAATTGATTCATCTTAATTCAGAATAACATCTCAGTTTATTATAGATAAGATGCTATCTGGCTAGATTATAGCCACTGTACTGATAACAGCATATAACAAACTTTGTTATTATTTGCTGATAATGTGAAGAAATATTCCATATTAGTCATGTAAATAGTAATCCTTGTGACAATCACCTCATTACACACAATAGACAACTAACACATAAATAAAGAGAATACATACATTAATAAATGTACATCCATGTTGTAAACAATAATAAATACCAATGAGTCATTTACGATGTGTAAATTCATCTTGGATTCTCAGATAGTAATTATAAACTGCTAACTTTTCTCTAAAAACTTGGTATGAAACTACTGTGTTTAATAACTTATTTTTGTACTTTAACCTATATCTTATCTTCTCTCTCACCACACTGCACCCATTCCTGCATTTCTCCTTTTCGTCTCAAGATGAACACTTATATTGTCCAGAGTTTTGGGGACATTGATTATAGTATCACTCCCAGGTGTCCTGTCTGTGAAATTATTCCCTGATGGCTATTATATTAATCTTTCGTGGCTTTCCATTATCCATTGAAGCAATAATACCACCCAATCATGTCATATATTTAAATGAACAACAACAAAAAATAAGAGCTATGACCAGGGATTTGACCGATGAAAAGTTAGGCTAACACACAGGTTCTAAGTAGTTTATTTTGCATAGTCAAAGATGTAGACTCTGTGACATATCAGCAAGACCTTAAGAGATGATAATTAGCAGGACCTAAAGTCTAGTCAGTTTAAATAGGGACAAATGGTAATTATTACAATAAAGTGGAACAGGAGTAGGCTATTTAGCCCCTGTGCCCGATCCACTATTCTATAGGAATGTGGCTGATTGTTTACCTCAGCATCACTTTCTAGTGCTAATCCCCATCCTCCTCTATTCCCTCAATATCCAAAATTAAACTATTGACCTCTGCCTTGAATATGTTCAGCAACTGACCCTCCACTGTTGGCTTGGATGCAGAAGTCCACAGACTGATTACCCTCTCGGGGAGGAAATTAAATGAATAGCAGTTTG
The DNA here is from genome assembly GCF_028641065.1 of Leucoraja erinaceus. Classification (NCBI taxonomy): domain Eukaryota; kingdom Metazoa; phylum Chordata; class Chondrichthyes; order Rajiformes; family Rajidae; genus Leucoraja; species Leucoraja erinaceus. The sequence goes on from NC_073386.1 coordinate 29,658,909, forward strand.
CTGAGAAATTCACATTGACACAGCAATGAGGAGCATAGTACAGTAATCAAAACACAGAGGAAGTTTTCAAATTTACATTACAAAGGTGATTATGTTATCTTCAGCTCGTGTGTTTGTTGAAACATATATACAAAAGCTATCATTGTTGAAAAAGTAGTTGTATTTAAACCACACATAACAGATTTTCCAAGGTGGGATTGTATCATTATCTGAAAATGAATTATACTTGTTTAAGTACAATACACCTTTGATCTACAAACATATGTAAACTGTTATGAAAATACTTTCTCTTTTAGAATAAATACCAAATTATACTCCATTAGTCGTTTGCATATTTACTTGTCTAGTTGCAAGTTTTTATTTTTATCTTGCTATAAAATGTAAACAAAGAACAGTTGAACAGTCTCATGTTGAGTTCACTCCACCCTGCAGATGTGCAAGGAAGTACCAAGTCAAAAATACAAAGTTAATTCAACTGTTATTGGATCTGTAATTTAACTTTACTGCAAATTTAAGATTTGCTGGGTAAATTGGTTTATACAAAAGCCTTTAATCTCACTGAATGCCACCTCTGCCAATAGCAAAAAAATCCATTATCTTGTGCATTCCAAAGTTTACACAGTGAAACAAATAAATTAGTTCAGGCTATTGCAGTTGCAAGAATCAATGTAATTAGGCTTTAATTAGAGCTATCAGCAGCTCCCATAATCTTAGGCTACTGCTAAAACAGACAGCCATGCAATACATGAGCCAATAAGTAAATGATGGCAAGAACAGCTGGCCTTGCTTGTAAAGTACTTAAAAGCTAAGGTTGTACATGTTTTTATGAGATAACAATCTTAACTGGTTAAATTTGGCTCATCTTATTAGAGTTAACTCATCAGTTTGGTATGGTAGCAGGCATTGAAGCTGCCATTCCTACAAGAGCCATCAACAAATGACACTTTGGTTGACACTTTCTTATATTTGTTGTTAAAAGTGTTTTTTCTGAGTTGTATCTAGTGCCATAACTTAGATGTGGCTCAAACAGTTAAGGGTACCGCCAAGTTTCTTGCTGATTGCTCTGGTACAATTATGGGTATGCCCTTGGTCAATAGTACTATTAAAGCAACTTCATCAAGAAGTGCATCCTTATTTGAAAGGGTTTGAATATATAATTTTCTGATTCATCAACAATCAAGATGTCTACTGAGCAATGGTAAAATAAAGCAATCAGACTTTTGAAAAGGAACTATAGTGGAACAATATGGACTGAAAATTGGTTAGCCTTCCCCAAATTCTTAAATGTAAGTGTTCTAAAATTTAATGGAGTCATATTTTTCCAGAAATATAAGATAAGTTTTGAAAGTATGTAATTCCAGAGCGTGGTGGAATCAAAAATGACCTTTTCCCTGCTTCCTCTCCCGAGCAACCTATCCCTTCCAAATGGATCCGCCAACATTGCTCTATGAACTGAAAGACACAATTTTCAGAGAGCTCCTGCATCACCAGACACATATCCTGTAAAACCCACCACTGCACCATACACTGGGAATATCTAGCAGCTATCCACTATTATAAGGCAACTAAAAACTTCATAACCACCATCCTCAACTCGTCTCCAGATAATTATTAAGCTCTGACCCATTCATCTCACCTAGATTTCTAACCATCTTCCCTGCTCACGTCAATGCTGCCACGTATCGTCTAACTCAGTATACAATAATGCATCAGCTCAGACTGAGCTTGAGATGTGCTCAGCGCAAGGTGTTTAAGCCCTGCCATCAGTTGCTTTTTTTTATGGGCAGAGACAAAATCCCAAAAAGAACCACTACTTTATTTTTTCCCATCCAATTTTATTAAACTTTACGGAAATTTGCATAAATATAATTTACAAAGGGTTAATATCAGTTCATTCGCTACACACCTCAACATAAGGGTAATCATTGTGTACTGTTAAAGTAAAAAAAAGCAAGACTAATAATATCTACATTTTCTAATTGGTATTGGTTTAGATACTCTTTTTTAGATAAGGCATTTATTGTGAATGAGTGACCACAACAGCTAAAATAATACGGCGTTGTACTATCTTTCTCCAAGAGTCAGTTCAGGCTCAGTTAGCAGCATTTTCACCTGTTTTAAGAGATTGGGCACCATTTCAGATTTGAAAGCTTAATATATATTGCAGTGCCATGTAAACGTTGTTATCTACGTTCCAATAACATTGTTGATTATGAACCATTCATAGGAAAGTGGGGCTTTCTCCTAAATTCTTGGTCAACATCAAAAACAGATTAATTAAAGATCCACCTAATCACTATTTGTGAGACACTATTGTACACAAAACAACTGCTGTGATTAATGATATAATAATAGGAAATGCATTTCAAAACAATTAACTGCAGGGGAAACACATTAAGATATTGCTAGGAAATGCAATAAATTCTATGTTTTCCTACCTTGTTGAAGTTCTTAGTGTAATGCAATACCCTGGTTAATCAAAACCAATAATGCCAACCATAGTGTTGAACACACACACACCTGAACTGATCCCAGATTAACCTGAAGCAGAATAATCAGGGATGAAGAAGTAGCATGAGTTGACTAAAGACACAAGAAACTGCAGATGCTGGAATCCTGAGCTAAATACAAAGCGCTAGAGTAACTCCGTGGGTCAGACAGCTTGTGTGGAGGAATGGAGAGATTACATTTTGGGTTGGGACCCCTCTTCAGACTAGAATTTGGTTAAAAACAGTTTCCAAAATACTCCTATTTTAATATTGCAGGAGAGCTCCCTGGGAGAAAATCTTGGTCAAATCATCTGTAGAATGTGGCTTACAAATAATGTCAGACTGCTGGAATAGAACAAAGCCCCCAGGTTTCAATGTGCATTAATCGGGAACAATGTTCAAGAGTTTTGTGCACCAGCTGAATGTAATTGATATTGATTGAAGTCAAGCCAACAGCTCTTTAAGGAACGTTGATCGCTGACTGGAACCACAGGTCAATGTCCTTGCACAGCATGGAATCATACAACATGGAAAAGTCAATTTGGCCCCCTGAGCTCGACAAATAATGTGACCATCTTAGGGCACAATCAGGATTACAATGCTGAGGCAGATGTGAGTGCAAGCACCCAATTTCAAACACAGCATTGGAAATCAAAGTTGATGACCAGAAGAGGAACATAATAAAAACAGGAAATGTTGGAAATACTCAGCTGGTCAAGCCACATCAAAGGGAAGAGAAACATTTCAGGTCAATGATCCTTCATCAGAGATGTTTAACATGTTTAGAGGTCTGCAGAAATTTGGAAGCCAAATTATGAACGATGCCCAATAGACCTAATCCACTCCTGGAAGATACTTAATGAACATGCATTAGTGAACACACAATGCCTAAATACTGACAACTATGCATGCAAGGAGAGGCTCTTAAGGGCCTGTCCCACTTAGGCGACTTTTTAGGCGAGTGCAGATCTGCACTCACAATGATCACCACATGGTCGCCACATGTTCGCTGGTGGTCTCTGATGAGTCTCCTTCATGGTCGCGAGGAGTTCCCGCATTCTGGGAACTAGTCGCGGCCTCCATATGGTCGCCGTAAATTTTTCAACATGGTGAAAATTTTTCTACGACCAAAAATTGGTCACCATGGAGAAAATTGATAATCCTGTAGTCGTAGGTGCAGTTTTAATGCGGTCGCTATGTAGTTATAGGTAGTCAAGGTAGCCGTAGGTAGTTTTAGTTATTCACCTTTGCTGACCGTGCATTTTCATTGGCTCATTAGGGGGAAAAAAACGTAAGCGTGAGTTTTCAGAACCAAGGATAACCGACCGGTAATGTTAAATGCCCGCCTAACTTCACAGCTGTGTATCCCTGGCTTATTAGAAGTTGTCTGGCTTCTTAAAAGTGTCTCCACTCCTTCTTCCACATCCTCCCTCCCATTCTCCCCTCCTTTAAAGGACTGTGCTAGCCGTCTTAACCTTCCTGTTCATTGCGGTTTGTGTCTGTATCACCTTGGCTTTGCACCATGTGAATTTCAGACAGCGCTCCCCCGCTTTCCCTGACCCCCGCTGTGTGTGCGTGTGTGTGTGTGTGTGCGTGCGTGCGTGCGTGCGTGCGTGTGTGGCCGCGAACTTGACAATAGCCGGCAGTCCGCTGAAAAGTCGCCTAAGTGGGACAGGCCCTTAACTCTCGTCAGGCAGCATCAGTGGAAAAAGAACCAGTTACATTTCAGGTCGAAAACCTTTTGTTAGAACTGGATAAGCTAATCTTTTCATCCACAAGCCTTTCCGTAAAGATGTTTGTATAAATAGAGTATTTCTGAGTACTAACACCAGTGCTATTTTCAGCATGCACCTATCATGGGGTTCTTAAGGGGTTGGACAGGCTAGATGCAGGAAGATTGTTCCCGATGTTGGGGAAGTCCAGAACAAAGGGTCACAGTTTAAGGATAAAGGGGAAATATTTTAGGACCGAGATGAGAAAAACATTTTTCACACAGAGAGTGGTGAATCTCTGGAATTCTCTGCCACAGAAGGTAGTTGAGGCCAGTTCATTGGCTATATTTAAGAGGGAGTTAAATGTGGCCCTTGTGGCTAAAGGGATCAGGGGGTATGGAGAGAAGGCAGGTACAGGATACTGAGTTGGATGATCAGCCATGAGCATATTGAATGGCAGTGCAGGCTCGAAGGGCCGAATGGCCTACTCCTGCACCTATTTTCTATGTCTATGTTTCTATCACTCGATGTTACTTTTAGTGCAAAGCAGACAAAACTGTTGCAATGATAACAGCATATTTTTAAACATTTTCCCCAACCTCGTCTATTATCTATTGCAAAGATGTTTACATTACTTTTATTGCGGATAAACAAAAGGTGTTGTGTGGTTAAAAAATGAATTGAAACTGCAACATATTTAAATTATTAATGAAATGTCTGTGGCACTTTTGGTTAAGAAAACATACTTATAGTTGGCAAGTTCGTTGGTGTGGGTGTGAGGCTGGTGATGATCACATTTATCATTTGCCACACCAAAGCCACAACATTCTGACTTCCAATATAATTAAGTGGCCTCTAGCCTCAAACATTTATAGAGCCACTAATGATGGTCTGGATGATGCTCTTCCTCGACTGTAATTCCCCAGTAAACTGCTATGGAGCAACTCAAAGCAGAATAGTATAATGTACTACAGTAAGGAAGACAGTAAAGGGTTGGAGATCAGATGCCACAACAGCTGACCTATTGCTCCATCTGTAAGCACAGCAATGTCTGGGGATGGAACCCAAATATTCTGAAATTGAGGAAGAATTGAGGAAGAAAAAGATTTAGGGTATTTTCACATTATGTCAGCAATTAGTGTTAACCTCACTATTTGAATGGAGTTGTCGAATAGGATCAAAATGAGAAGTGATTTTATAGGATAGTTTTGTTCATGTTATATCAGTTCTTTTTTCAAAAAAAGAATTTTAAAACAATATTTAAATCTTTTTTCAACTATTTGAAACATCTCTGATTACCAGAGCAACATAGAAACAGTAAAAAAAAAAACTCTTTACCAGCACAAAGAATATCGGGCAAATCTGTTCATGGACCACTCTGCTTCACTGGACGGTTGTGGCAGCAAAATCTGGAGTGCAATTTATCTCATGGGCCACGGAAGTGTTAATATGCAGCAACAATTGCACAGGGGACAAATATAGGATGTGGACCAGGTTGAACATGGTCCAGTCCAATGTAATAAATAAGTATGGTAATGTCCTGTAGAATTCTTAATCAGAATGCAATCTTAAAATCTTAATGAAATTCCCCCCGCCACGCCTAATATTCTTCAAAATTTCCTTTTGGTGATTTTGAGCAAAGTATCATGTTTCAAACAATCAAGCATTTAGCCCTCTTATAGGACAATTAGTTACTGCATGGCAGTAATTATAGTATCGTTATCTGCTTATAATGGGCAGCTCGACAATGTTCTCCTTTTAGGAAAGCATGGATTCTAACATTAAAACTCAGTTATTAGACAAGATTGCATCAACAGAACCTTTCAGCAGCAGCAATCATTCATGTGGCGGGTGGAGAATGTAATAGAGATATGATTCATGTATTGAATTTTTTTGGTTGGACATTTTCAAATAATTAATTGTAAACACAAACAAAGACTTGATATTACTCATCACCAAAGTGAAATTTAGTGCTTTAACACTCTTGCAGGAGGTAGTCTCCACTGTCCTGAAAGTAATGGATGGAAAATGCCCTATTCACAGATATTAATTTCTCTTGGGAAATACAAGGCACTAGAACTAGGGAAAAATTATAAGGAAAGTTTTCTCTTTGTCGATCATTAATGCAGCCTCTCAATTATACGCCAGCCCTTTGGTCTTCAAAGTCACTCAGAACATTTTACTGAAGTCATTTTTATGTCAAACGTGACAGTACAAAAGATGAAAAGCATTATAGGTCGGGAAAAATATATACAAGGCAGCGATCAATGGATTTAATTATTTACAATGTAGTTTTTGAAAAATGAATAAGATGAAGAAATGCAAGTCGTCAGATTGAACTGTGAGAGATGTCAACAGTGATATGAGACACATGCTAATTACAAATTGCCTGTCTCTTTTTCTTTGCATTTCAACAAAGTCCGTCTAACAGCTGAGAGAACTCAGTTCACTAGTCTGACTGCTCTGGGGACCCTGCAATGCAGGCATTGATCTTTACTCATTCAGAGTGTACTGTACTAAGCTTTCTCTCAAAAAGGTACAATGAGAGCTTTCAATTTTTAACCTGGTGACGTCTTTCATAGACTAATGCAGACAGCAATTTTTTTCACTCTGCATATTAAGAAATCATATAATGACAGCTCATTCAGCCTGGTTGGAAGCCTTATGTGATTTATGTTATCTCTTGGCACTTATTTCAATCACCTTGACTTTTAAGTATAAGTGAAAAGAGACTGTCAGTCACCTCTTATGAACAAAATACTTAATAATTCTCCAACATTAGCACTCATGACTGAAACATCTGGTCAAGCAAACTCATGAGTTATTTATTTCCTAACAAAAGCCAACATTTAAACCGCACCTTCTCTTGGGTCAAACCCTTGTAGGAAACATATACTCATCCACAACTACATTGATCTCAAATAATTATCCCATGATCTTTCTTGCTAAAATACAACAAATATATTTTAACCTGGTATTTTACTACAAGAATGCCTTATACCCAAATAGGTTTTGGCCTAACAGTATGGTTAATAAAGATGTTTTCATATTTTCCACAAGATATAATTTTAATTGGACAAAACAATGTTTTGCTCTCCTCTCTTACACCCTCCTAAAACATAACTAAATCACAATATAAACATTGATTTTTTGTTGCAAGCCTCAAAACTCTCTTGAATACTGGGGAAAGTTGAATCCAGAAATAAACCAATAACCGTACTAATCTAGGAATGTTGAATAACCAAGCTTATGACATTAGTTCAACTGCACACTCTACTCAATCCAGAGTGCTGCTGTCATCCCACCTGTAATCTAGTCATAAATCATTGCCAAATGTCAGAAATGAATTGCAGTTTGATTATTGGTTACTGTAAACCAACCCCCACATTGTCCTCCCCCTGCCCTTTTCATTTTCCCTTCAATTTTTTTTTAAAAGGCAAAATTGCTCAAAATGCATTGCCTACTTTCTGTACTCTGAAGTTATGTCAAGGCTTCATATAAAGCAAAAGGTTAACACCACGAGATTTTGAATAATCCAAATGAGACTGAGAACATGCAAAAAGAGTTGATGTGACATATTCTGCTGCTGGTGGAGTGGATTTGTACACATTTGTCTCCTGGCCATTATCAAATATTCAAAGACATCATCAAATGGCATGGACAATTAGCGACCAGTTTTAACCACTAACATATGTGATGTTAAGGAAGAAACAACTAACAATTATAACAATGTTTTTTTTTCAGTTTGTCCTAAGGTGCTTTTCAATGAATACAATAATTTTAAAAGTAATTACTGCTGTAACATAAGAAATATGGTAGCCAATTTGTATGCAGCGAGTTTTCACAAACTGCTGTGAAACAAATTACTAAATTATCTGCTTTTAGATGTGGACCAAAAAGATGAATGTTGGCCAGAATGCCAGGAAAACTCCATTCTTCTTTGAATAATGCCAGAACTTGGTCAGATCACCTGTTTAATATCTCATCAGAGGGATATCTGATAATATAATCAACATTTGATGTTTTATCATTGAGCCAAGGCTGAGACCCACTAGTGGTGAAAAAGGAAGATATTATGGAGATTAAGAAATTGTAATGGACTTAATTCTCATCTTGCTTAATCACTACTAAACCAGAATCCACACAGCACAGTGGTACAGTTGCTGCCTTACAACGCCAGAGACCCGGGTTCGATCCTGACTACAGGTGCTGTCTATACAGAGTTTGCACATTCTCCCTGTGACCGCGTGTGTTTCCTCCGGGTGCTCCTGTTTCCTCCCACACTCCAAAGACGTACAGGTTTGTAGGATAATTGGCTTTGATAAAATTGTAAATTGTATTGATGTATTCAAGAGAGAGTTAGATATAACTCTTTGGGTTAACGGAATCAAGGGATATGGGGAGAAAGCAGGAACGGGTTACTGATTTTGGATGATCAGCCATGATCATCTTTAATGGCGGTGCTGGCTCGAATGGCTGAATGGCCTTCTGCACCTATTTTTTATCTTTCTATGTTTGTCCCCAGAGTGCAGGACAGTCCTAGTGTATGGGATGATCACTGGTTGGCACGGATGGCACGGTTGGCACGGGCCCGGTGGGCAAAAGGGCCTGGTTTGACGCTGTATCCCTAAATTCTAAAGTCTAATAGTCTAAAGGCAAAACAGAGCCACGTATTGTAAATCCAAAACAATAGAATGCAAACTGGGGAAAGCCACAGTATAACTAACCAGTGATTGTGAAAAATAACAGTGGAGTCAGGCACAAATTGTCACGTGAAGGTGTATACTAACTCTGAACATTTTAAAATCTAGTTTCATTCCATTTATTTCATATTTAGTTTTCTGCAGTTCTAGACTATTGGGTAAAGCCTCATAAGGTCAGCGATTCCAGTGTAACTATAAATACCAGTGTCTACCTTGTCTAATCAGCATACCAATATGATTACGTTACGTTATCCCTCCTCATGATTGCTACCTCTCTACACTCGATCTCTAATGACTATCCTCTGTTGTCCAACTTAATAGAAGCGTTACTCATTTCCATCCTTTGCCAACATTTGCAGATTGAAGATCTCGAGCAATGGCTTCCTTTCTCATCTCCTCCAGAGTCTTCCCAATCTCCTTTTCCTCTTTTCCTCGTCTATCGGCAGTGCTTTGCAAATGCAATTTATAAGCATTGGATCAGAAGATAATAGTCACCCTACCTCCCCACTCCTACTGTTAGCTCCACCATAATCTCTCACTTTCAAATGCTTGTCCAATATCTAGTATACATCACATCATCCATTTAAAAACTTTTAGTTTAGTTTAAAGATACAGCGCAGAAGCAGGCCCACCGGGACCGTGCCGAGCAGCAATCCCTGCATATTAACACTATCCTACACCCACTAGGGACAATTTTTACATTTACCAAGCCAATTAACCTACAAACCTGTACGTCTTTGGAGTGTGGGAGGAAACCGAAGATCTCGGAGAAAACCCACGCAGCTCACAGGGCGAACGTAGAAACTCCGTACAGACAGCACCCGTGGTCAGGATCGAACCCGGGTCTCCGGCGCTGTATTCACTAGCAACTTTACCGCTGTGCCACCATGCAGACTAACGTTATCATCATCAGTACTTGCCTCAAATATTGTAAATCTGTCATTGATTCCAACCCCTGTTGATGTGTTAACTTTGGAATTTAGTCAGTCCAGTGAAAATTTTCTAACACCATACTCTCTTCGAAACATGCCCTAATGCCCTATCTCGATCAATTCTTTATCGTCTCTTCATCTACCATTGTTTATTTAGTTATTTCCAAAAGCTGTCATTTTAATTGAATGTTATCTTCTTCAGTTATATTACAACCAATATTAATTGCCGTCTTCTATGTAACCATTACAGCCTTTTTTTTGATTGGACCTACATTAAAGGTGCTGCATAATTGATACTCATTGTTCGAAGGATTATCTCTGTTAGTTTATTTAAGGAGTCCTGAGCAACTACCATCTTTAGCAAACTAATATGTACCGAAATGCAGACGCTCCCCAACTTACGCAAGGGTAACATCCCCAGACCATTGTGTAAGTTTTACATAAATCTGAAATGGAAGTGCTACTGCGCAAGCGTAATGGACCTGTCCCAATTAGGTGATTTTTCAGGCGACACACGTTGCTTCCTTCACCAGCCCGTTATGCAGGTGGGGGACAGGGCAAGCGGGTTGAGCGCTGTCTGAGTGAAATTCACACGGTGCAAAGCCACTGTGATACAAACACACACCGCGATGAACAGGAAGGTTGGCGCTGTAATTAAGACGGTGAAAGCACAGTGTACGGGAAGGGTCATGTAAGTCCTTTAAAAGAGGGGGAGAGGGGGGAGAAGGGGGTAGAAGGAGTGGAGACAACTTTTCAGAAGCCAGAGATACACGGCTGTGAAGCTCGGAAGACATCAATTACTGCTTACGTTTTTTTTTCTCCAATGAGCCAATGAAATTCACCGGTCAGCTACAACCTACAAGAACCTACCACAACCTTCGACCTCCTGGCAACCTACCACCACTGCACCTACGACACGAGAATTCTCGCTACTCTCCATGGCGGCTTCATTCTGGTCGTCGCTAATTTTTCAACATGTTGAAAAATTTGTGGTGACCATAATGAGGCCGCGACTAGTTCCCAGAATGCGGGAACTCCTCACGACCATGAAGGCGACTCCCCGGCAACCACCCGCGAACATGTGGCGACTGCATAGTCTCCTGCAGTTGCCTAAAAAGTCGCCTAAGTGGGACAGGCCCACAAGCTTACTATTCAATGCAGTGTCTGCAGTAGCGCTCTGACATGGAGACCAACTGAGAGCATCCAGGAGAACAGCTGACTGGCTTGCAGAAGAGGGCGCTTGTGCAGTAGCACACTGCTACCGAAATGTGCAACTTGGAAATTAAGCAGTGGCCTTAAAAAATTGCTTATGTAAGTACGAGTTTACGCAAGTCACCTAGTATGTAAGTCGGGAAAGTTCCTGTATAAACGATTCTGCTTTCCACACCAAAGACTGTATTAAATAATTATACTTTACTAAACTATTGCAAGCCTGTAATTTGTTGAGTTGTAACAATGTTCCAAAGAATTAGTTGGTGCAAAAAGAAAGTTTCTCAGTGCTAAGTATTGTAATATCTGGGCTGAATTTCAATTACCACATTGAGTGGTTTGTGGTATCAATATGAGTGTAGAATGGTCAGCTGGTAGCAGCATATGCTTCGTTAAGTAAATTGGTCAGATTTTCACCCAAAAAAAGGAAAGCGGTTTGTTTTTTATTTCAAAGAAACTGTGCAGAGACCACAGTTTGCAGTTGTCTTTCCCTATTGTGGCTTAGGAGTCATAATTCAAACCATACTGAGCTGTAAACTGCCACGTTTCCAAGCTCAGCATTCCTGTCTAATCTCCACACTGCCATGTACTGTTCCATATGCAGTGTTAGGTGTAAGGTCTTCATTTGGGGAAATCATTCTCTGTGGGCAATGCTCAGATACAATGCTGAAAGCAGACTTTGTGGCAGCTGAGATGATTAGACCTGACCCTGCTTGAAAATACTCTGTACAGTACTTCCATCTAAAAGAAATTTGATCACTTACTGCACTATATACTGCTCAAGCCTGACTACTTGCAACCACGTAACCACTTATATACTACTCACGTATACATGCAAAAGAAAATCCATATTCATTTAGAAATGCTGTGGGTTAATTGTCCATTTCTATATCTCTCTATTCACACTATTAATCCAAGCTCAACATATTTCTCCAATACACATCGCAAATTGAATATTAATTCTTCAATTAGCATGAGCCCTGAAATTCTTCAAGTACAGTAAATTTAGAATCATATTCAAGAACTCCTGTTCTTGTTTATATAAAGTTAAAAAAATTAAGTTGTTTTGTTTGTCCCTGCCAAACAAAATATTACTAAGATAAATAATGCTTGAATTTACCATATTAAAGGAACCACGTGCTTAGCAAATAGTATTTATCTTTTGATGGCTTTTAGTTCTATTTATTAACAGCTTTTTTGACCCTGGTTTGGAAGTCCTAGCTGTATTATTCTTCTCTATGATGCTCCAAACATGGAACATAAACCTACTTGTGGGCTTTGTATTCATTGCGGAGCCACAAAGTGCAAACGTTCAAAATTAACTCCTCACATTTAATATATTCAGCAAACAATCTCAACTTGACAGGATAGTTATAAATCCACTCCTTCATGGGCTTCAGATACAAGCAATCCCATAAATGTCATATCATTTACATTTTGGAGTGCAGATGAATAAGGGAGAACTGTATTTCTGATGTTGTCTATATACAGCAGTATCATTTAATAAACATAAGAACACAATAAATGGGAGCAACGAGTACCAAGCACATGAAAATGCCTAAGCAATGCAATCCCGGGGAGATATCCTTTGACTGTACAACTTGGAAGAGATACAAAGAAACTGTCTTAAGAGTTGTGCATATGCCATCACTGTTGCCTATGCAGTGACCTGTGCTAATCAATTGACAATATGCTGCATGTTTCAAAAACACTGCAAGTTCTCAGGGTGCAAAGCCAGAGATTCTTCATGGCTTCCTCTAAATGATACTGAAAACCAGTGTTATAGTCATGGAGCTATAGAGCATGGAAATAGGCCCTGCACCCAACTCATCCATGCTGACTAAGTTGCAAGCTGGAATAAAAGACTCTGCCTATCCAGTCGTCCCTTCTATGTCAAACCCTCCAGACTCAGTAACATCCTCATTAATCCGTTTTTTTTTTTAAAAACCATTTTCAGTTTAAAGACACCCTTTCTATAAAAGTGCAACCATAACAGTAACACTGTGGCCTTAACAATGTCTTGCACAGCAGTAGCATGAATTTCCAGCCCTTGTACTCAATTACCCTGACCCTTGAAGGCAAGCATGTGAAACGCCTTCTTCACTGCCTTCTGGAACTGTGTTGCCACCTTCATGGATCTATGTACCTACACCCTTAGCTCTCTCTGCTTGACAACACTCTCTGCATCCCTACCACTTATTGTGCAAATCCTGCCCTGGTTTGCCCCGCTAAAATGCAATCTTACATTTATCTGAATTAAACTCCATCTGCCATTCCTCGGCCTATTGTCCCTGTTTATCAAGATCCTGCATTAATTGTAACCCCCAACTGTCTATACCACTATTTCCAGTGCTAACCACAAACTCACACAGCATGCCACCTACATTAACATCCAAATCTTTAATAATGAATAAGTGGAGCCAGCACCGATCCCCTTGGTGCACCACTTGTTGCAGGCCTCCAGCCTGAAGAACAATTCTCTATCACTCCCTGCAAACCGATTTTGTATCCAATTGCCTAACTTGCCTTGGATTTCACAAAATGCAACTTTCCAGACCAGCCTGCAATGCAGTTTCCTCTCAAAGGCATTGCTAAAGTCCATGTAGACAATGTCTACCAGACTGCCACCATCAATCAGGGTTACTCAAAGCATGAAAATGGCATGGGCCACTAACAGAACCAGTCCAATCCGCAGCAATATTTGTGTCGTGGTCTTGCTTCAATGCTCTGTATCAACAGAATTTGCTCGCAAAAGGCCATGTACAAGAAGTGTATGCTTCTCAACAGCAACTTCAATCCCAAATATTAATTTCACATTTAAAAACTTTTACCGATCTCAAGTAAGTGATTAAATAATGACCAGATCGCTGCCAAGTAGGGTATTAGAACCATGTACCTTATGCAATCATAAGTCACTCTGGGATTGTAATCAGCACCTCTCAAGTTCAAGTTCAAGTTTATTGTCATGTGTCCCTGATAGGACAATTAAATTCTTGCTTTGCTTAAGCACACAGAACATAATAGGCATCGACTACAAAACACATTAATAAATAAACTGATAAAGTGCAAATAACAAATAATGGGTTATCAATGTTCAGAGTTTTGTCCGAGCCAGGTTTAATAGCCTGATGGCTGTGGGGAAGTAGCTATTCCTGAACCTGGTCGTTGCAGTCTTCAGGCTCCTGTACCTTCTACCTGAAGGTACCAGGGAGATGAGTGTGTGGCCAGGATGGTGTGGGTCTTTGATGATACTGCCAGCCTTTTTGAGGCAGTGGAAGGTCAGAGCCGATGATGGACTGGGCAGTGTTTACTACTTTTTGTAGTCTCTTCCTCTCCAGGGCGCTCAAGTTGCCGAATGAAGCCACGATGCAACCGGTCAGCATGCTCTCTACTGTGCACCTGTAGAACTTAGAGAGAGTCCTCCTTGACAAACCGACTCTCCGTAATCTTCTCAGGAAGTAGAGGCGCTGATGTGCTTTCTTGATAGTGGTGCATCAGTGTTCTCGAACCAGAAAAGATCTTCAGAGATGTGCACGCCCAGGAATTTGAAGCTCTTGACCCTTTCAACCATTGACCCGTTGATATAAACGTGACTGTGGGTCCCCATCTTACTCCTTCCAAAGTCCACAATCAGTTCCTTGGTTCTGCTTGTGTTGAGGGCCAGGTTATTGTGCTGGCACCATATGGACAGTTGCTCAATCTCTCTTCTATACTCGGACTCATCCCCATCAGTGATACGTCCCACGACAGTGGTGTCGTCAGCGAACTTGATGATGGAGTTCGCACTATGACCAGCTACGCAGTCGTGAGTATAGAGTGAGTACTGCAGGGGGCTGAGCACGCAGCCTTGAGGTGCTCTCCATGTTCAATTGTGCAATGATTCCTGATCACCTTCTTGGCTGTTCTCAAAACACCTTATGCCAAGTATTTCAACCATGTTTGTATGGACATGGTACCAATGGTGGTATTTAATACGTGTTTGTCAAAGCATTGTGGCTGCCTAACAAACTTTACTTTAGGAGTCTTTGCTTCTTTCACTTTAAACTAGGTGCATCAAACTTATTTTTAATCAAGCAAATTGTGTTAACATTTAGTTAAAATTAAATCAAGCTTAAACCTCAATGAAGGTTTATCCGAACAGCATGTGGAAGATTTTACAAGTTTGTAAAACTGATAGTGAATGAAATCTAATGATTGCAACGTTCTTTAATCCAATAATTCTCAGGACAAGAAGCCACAGCCCTTCAATTACATTCTTCCATAATTTCTGCAATGTCAACATCAACAAAACCAAAGGATCAAATTCAACCAAAGTAAATGAATTGCTGCAGATAGTTGTCAGGTAAAATAATAAGTGTTGAATATTTTGTACGAATAATTGTCTCTTTTTGCCACTACCCACAGTTCCAAACAGTTCAGTCTGAAGAAGGGTCTTGACCCGAAACATCACCCATTCCTTCTCAACAGGGATGCTGCCTGTTCCACTGAGTTAATCCAGCATTTTGTGTCTACCTTCATTCCAAACAACACCCCAATCATTCTCCACAGATCACAACTCAGGCCTCCTCCCATCAATCTCCAAATCTCTGGATGCACCCATCATTCCTCACAGCTCCACATGCTTTCTATCATTCTTCATTGTCAAGTCACTCCCGCAGTCATCCCCTGAAATTGCAAAAAGGCTAATCAGTCGACAAAGCTCCATACTATTCACTCCTCCAGTCGACAAAGCTCCATACTATTCACTCCTCCATTGATCTGGGGACCCATCATTGCCCTCTCCACCCACATCACACTGCGCCCCCGTCACTATCTGCCCCCGTCAGTTCCTGTCCCCGTAACTCCCCGCCCCGTCACTCTGCACTCTTTTTCTATATAGGTTTTCATTGAAGTGTCTTGAGCTTCGCAAGCTGCCCGTCCCTAACTGCCCATCCCTAATTTGTGAGAGAAAGTTTGCAAGAGATTAAAAAACGTTGAAAAACACCCATCAAAAATGGGGAATCAATGAAAATGAAGCTCGGAGATACGCAAGTGTAAATTTGCACACTGGTGAAGGAAAGACAATAAACAAAGTTCAAAAACCAGAATGTTAAGTGTGAGATTATAGATTTGTAATGTAAAACTTCAGTCAATTTAAAAACATGGAAAGCTTCTGTGAAGAAGTTTTTCTTTGTTCCAGAGAATCAATTTGTATTTAGATATTTTAGAGACACTGTAGTGCAACACCTAAAGTCAAAGGAGCCATTCATGAAAAAACAACGAAAAGAAAAGATAATACAAACATTAGTAGAAAATAAATGAACACTAATTGCTTGAGCCATCTGGAGTTGCAAGAACACAATCACGCAAGACAAGATACCATTCAGGATAAACCACTATCTTCTCTAAATTCTTTTGCTTATCCAAATTGCCGTGATTACTCCAACACTATCTTTTGCGTGTGATATTACATTAAATTTACCATCAATTTATTCTGAGGTTCTGTCTGGTAACAGATAGCCACAATGCAATGTTTAATGTTCAATCTTAATTCGAAGTACAACCTCACAGTATCTTTCAAAAGCTCACCATATCTATGAAATCTAAATAGTTAGCTCACACCCAAGTGCAATATTTTACCTGACATAACAATTTCCATATACAAAGTTAGACAAAATTCTGTGGCAGCTACTGAGATAAAATGAAGGTAGACTTTTCTACCTTAAAACCATGTGCAGTTGTCTGGGAGGAATCACCTCTTGTAGATGTATATTGGATTCCTTCCACATCACAGGTTATTCCAAGGATTAAATTATTGTCCTCCTGAAATATCCGAGTAAAAAAAGGTCGCCATGGAAAAAAATCTATACTTTTTTTACTCGTAGGTTTAGTCGTGGTAGGTCGGCATGTTAGTCATAGGTAATCGAGGGTACTCGAAGGTAGTCATAGATAGTCTTCATCATAGTCGAAGGGACGTCGAAGGGAGGTTGAAGGGAGGTCGTCCACACTCTCCACTATTCGATGTCCAATTTTCCCGAAGTTAGTCGTAGCTAGTTGAAGCTGGTCTTCAACATGGTCGAAGGAGGACCTACATAGTCGAAGGAGGTCTTCAACATGTCATTTTTTCAAACTCTTCTAAACTCGCCAAATAGGTTGCCTAAGTGGGACAGCCCCTTTAGCTCTACCACCCAAGGATGAATCTTTGGGCAATAATATTTTGACGGTGCTGTAATATTTGAGCAGCAGTATTCATTTTTCATTGCTTTCAAAGATAATTTACCGTGATTTTATTTACTTGCAAAAGGAAGGAACATAAATAGTATACCATAAAATTTAGTCTCAACATTGCTCCAGCAGCCTAATTAATTTCTTCATGTATGGGTACATAGATGAAAGTCCAGAAAACTCCCAATAACATTAGTTGACGGAATCTTGCTTTGGCAAAGACTCGTGAAAAATATACTGCACATGTTTCCAGAACACAAAGCATAATCACAAGTGCTTAAAGTTTTGCCCTCGATCGAAGAGGGAAACTGATTGAAACCCTCACCAGTTTCAAAAGATTCTATCCCTGGAATGATAGATTTCACATCGGAATTATCGTGGACTACCATATATCGGCTGGTTTGCCAACACCATTATTTCACAAAATGGACAACTTGCAATTCTCTAAATCTGCTGTAACTTTTTAATACCTTTTTAATTACAAGATTTAGACTGCCTGCCTTGGCATTTACACAAGCAAATGTCAGATTTATTTTGTCTATCAATGTGACATCGTTTTAGAGAAACAACTCCTCGGAACTAAATTGCATATTAATGTATGGAGCTATTTAGGACACTCATGATATTTATACCCAATCATCTAGGCATGAAACCAACAACTTTGGATCTCTATTCATCTGCACTTTGCTCAGTGATTGAACAGTGAATAAAGGTGTTGTAAATCAGAGTGATAGTCTTTATGTTTTGTATCATTTCTAATGAAATGACTTTTATATTTATTGTCATCTTTATTAATTTGGGAGTCTGCAAATTTTGATGAAGAAGCTACGGGTTCCTATTCAAAGATTTCAATACACAATCCAGACTGTCACTGCCACAGTAACAAGGAATCTTTGCAGTTTCAAATGGTAGTGGCCTTCACATTCATTTATCTGAATCAAATTTCCCTGGATTTCCTGGAGTCAGAGATTTATTAAGACTAGGATTTTTCTTCCTGATCCTTTATTCCTCTCAAATGTAATTGGCAAGAAACAACTGGATGCAGGCAAAGGTGATCAATAACCTATAATGCATATCTGTTGTCACTCAGGTCATTTTCAACAGTAAATGTGGAACTTGCTGATGTGAGACTCTCATCAATAAGCAAAATCTTTGCCAGTAATGGGAGACCTGTTTTGGCTTAAGTTAAAGGGGATCTACCTGACTATGGGCAGACCATGGAGTTGGGAATCAGCTACAAGTCAACCTACTTTAATTAAATAACTTTTTTCCTTGGGATTACTAAACCTACTGTTCCTCAATTACAATCAGATCATCTCCAATCTGATTGGTCACCAAAGAATTCCTAGGCCTGTTCTTTAAAGTTCTACAGCCTTTAACCCGGAACTGTGTAACAGATCATGCCACGCCATCTAAAAACAAGGACCTCACCAAACGTTGGTGGTTGCCTCATACAACATCCTCCCCAACAAAGTTACTTGGTTATTTAGTTAGGCTCAAAATTTATCCCTAGATTGGCCGATTATTACATTTTCCAAAATTGGCTCAGAACTCTTCTAGTTAACACCATGATTTATGAAGGCACCTTCTTGTTATGGAATTGTAAAATAAGCCCCACTTGAATTAAAGTGCTGGCGTTCTCAACTGTTCAGGCAGCATCTGTGGAAAGAATGAACAGGTGACATTTCAGGTCGGGACCTTTCGTCAGACCTGAAACATCACCTACCCATTCCTCCCACAGATGCTGTCTGATCCTCTGAGTTACACTAGCACTTTTTAGTTTATACAAGATTCCAGTATCTGCAGTTTCTTGTGTCTATATCTCTTGAATCATCTTCTCATAACTTCCCTTCATGTGTCAACCCAGAAAATTAATAT
Source organism: Leucoraja erinaceus (assembly GCF_028641065.1). Lineage (NCBI taxonomy): Eukaryota > Metazoa > Chordata > Chondrichthyes > Rajiformes > Rajidae > Leucoraja > Leucoraja erinaceus. The sequence goes on from NC_073386.1 coordinate 29,678,036, forward strand.
AGGTTGACTGAAGGAAGGTGAAAGGCACCCACAACTGAGCTCAAATAGACTTTATGTAGTAAGCACATAATGCTTAGCTAAACGGATCATCATTGCACACCCTGATGCAGAATTTCCACCTTTGCCAGGGCAGTGAAACAATTTCAATTCCCAGGCTGAATGAGCTCTTCCTTATCATCAAATCAGCTGCTAAATAGATGATGGATAACTTGCAGAACATTAATAGTGTTAAATTAATGGAGGTTGCTCTTTCTGGCTTGATTAACCAAATAAAAGTCTTTAGATATAATGGGAACATTTTTAGTTAAGCTCACTTAAACATAGGTCTTGATTTATAAGGCAGAATGGAATTTGTTGGGGTTTAGCAAAACACAGTTTAATTTTCCTGCAAAGGCAGAGAGAGAAAACTTAACTGTTCTAACCACATTGACAAAAGAATTTGAGTGAGGAAGCCAAAAAGATGATTAGTAAGGAGCAATTTTGGATTCCACCAGATATCCTGATGTTCAGATACTAATTATGTGATTTGGACTCGATAAAACTATGTAAAGACATCAACAGTATAAAGAAACTTGCAACTGCTGTGAAAATCAGGGAATAGCAGTATGAACTTTGCTAGATTCTTCCAACATACCCGTATTCTCACCTTCATTCAATCAAGATTTGCCCATTTCAGGATTTCTGCACAAATCTTGATCTTGCAGATTGAAACTCTGCCAGTGGATGCAATCGATATACTGGAATTCCAAACGGCTTAGATTGTATGTCGCATGAACATTTATTGAACAAAATTGGAGCACATGTGATTGAGGTTAATATACTGGGATTGAAGATTAGTTAAAAGGCAAAAAACAGTAGAAATATACAGGTAATTTTTAGTTTGTGATGTTGTGATTGATAGGGTGCTACAAATATCAGAGCTGGGGTCTCGGCAGGCCATAATCTATATCACCGATTTAAACAAAGAAACCAACTATGCTACATATGTAAGAAGGAACTGCAGATGCTGTTTTAAACCAAAGATGGACACAAAAAGCTGGAGTAACTCAGCGGGACAGGCAGCATCTCTGGAGAGAAGGAATGGAAGAAGTTTCGGATCAAGACCCACTATGCTACATATCCGGCTTTATGGATGATAGCTTGCTGGCTGGCTGTATGGATTAGGAGAATGGTGCAGAGAGGGGCTATGAACACGCTAAATGAATGAGGAGGGCATGGTAGATATAAAATAATGTAGAAAAATGTGATGTCATAGAAACACAATTTCTTTCATATCATGAAAAGTTGAAAGATGTTTGTCGCATTTCAATATCCTTGTACACAAATCACTGAAAGTAATTGTGCAGGTACAGAAATGAATCGGGAAGGCATATTGTGTATTGACCTTTACTGTAAGAAGAATAGAGTACATGAGTAAAGACATTTTAATGTAATTTCTTGGGCCATAGTGCGACTGCCTCTGATACAATGTCCAGATCAATTTTCCTACCAATGGAAGAATATACTGCAAGGGTATGCCATTAAGGTTTGTCAAATTTATTCTTGGGATTGATTGGGAGGATGGGGTTGCTCTTTGAGGAGAGATTAGGAAGACTGGCCCTATTCTCTCCAAAGTATATAAGAATAAGAGGTGATAGCAATGAAGCAAGCATAATGGGCCTGTCCCATTGGGTGATTTTTTGAGCAACTGCCAGCAACTGTCACAGTCGTAGCAGGTTGCCAAAAAAACCGCGACAACCTACGACAGCACCTATTCAGGAGAAGTCAAGCTACGCTCATTGGCGTGAAACCCACTGTTGCCGAAAAATGTTCATCGTTGAAATTTTAGCGGCCCCCCTCGGCGACCAGAAAGACGCTACAACTTTTTGCTCGACTGAGTGGACGACTCCCGGCGAACATGTGGCGACAAACTAGTCGCTTGTAGTTGCATAAAAATATCTTCTATGTGGGACAGGCCCATAAGACTTCTAGGATAGACACAAAATGCTGGAGTAACTCAGTGGGAAAGGAGCATCTCTGGAGAGAAGGAACGGATGACGTTTTGGATTGAGACCCTTCTTCAAACTGATGTCGGGGAGAGGGAGATACATAGAAATGGAAGTGGAAGGTATGAAAATAGGCCAAAGGGAATGGAGATCAAGGAAAATGTAGAATAATTCATTGTTAGCTGGGAGAAGATAACAACAATAAAGCAAGCAGAGATTAAAATGTAGTTTTCGTTCTAGTTCTGGACAGGATAAATGTAAGGATAATGCATCCTCTGGATCATATCGGCTATTGAGGTCTGGTGTTTGAAGAAATTTGTTCACCCAGAGGGCAGTAGATCTTTGAGACTGCAAAGGTGCAGTTGCTGAGTTTCTTCTTGACAAAGAACAGTAGATATTTGGATATTGCAAGACATCAATCGGGTTAGTAATGAAAAATGGTTCCGAGGTAAAAGATCAGCCATGATTTTGTTGAATGGTGTTACAGAAGCTAAGAGGCCAAACAGACCATTGCACAATCATTCTTATGCTATTACATATTTTGATGGTACAAAATGAATTGTCTTGCCAAATCTCATCTTCTGTCCTGGTGCAATCAGGAAATGGACCAGAGCTGACATACATTAGTTATTGCACTTCAAAAGATATTTCAGTAGTCTGTGTAAGCCAGTATAAACTTACGCTGCATACAAGGGGCAAGGAACAATCACTGCGAGGACCTACAATTCCATTGCTTCAATGCGACAAGATCTCAGTTATATGGGCAAATGTAGTTTGGATTGAAGCCAGTGCTGCAGATCGGAATAGGTGACTCATGCACTACCCAAGCACTGCACCATGATCATAAATAACATAGTAGCTTTGGATAATAAGCAGAAATATTCTGATGAACAATACATCAGAAATGTTAACCTGTCTTTCCATTTCAGATGCGAATGGGTCTTCTGCGCATTTCCAGTATTTATTTACTTTTACACTATGGATGCAATTTTATGTTCCAGTTCTAAACTTTTCACACTCATTTATAAAATACTCAATTTACTATCACCAAAATATATTGAAAGAGGATCTGCTGCTTTGAGCTCAATGATTTAATCATTGAAGGATCATAAAGTAAAGGGAAACAATGATTAGAAGAAATGTTGAGATATTGTGAAAATCTTTGAACCAAATCAATTGAAGTTATTTAAGCTGATCGTGTAGTTATAAGTAAAGTGATACTGAACGATCTAAAACAGATTTAACAGGTTTAATACAGGTCAGCAAGTTTCAAGCAGCTTTATCTGAAGAATGATTGTTGTACAAAATGCATTTGGCTGATCCTCACATTATGCTCTACTGAAGGAACATAGGTACTTTATGGGCTTGTGCAAAATCTGGAAGAATTTTATTTCATAATGGCCATTCTAGATGCTGGCAATCTAAAATTAAAACTGAATATAATTAAAATATACAACATGTCAGGCAGCTTCTCAAGGGAGAGAAATAGAATTAACATTCCAGGTCAATAATATTTTATTGGAACAAGAAACGTGAGAAATTAAACATATTTGCATAAAAAATAAAGGGAATATTTGGGACAGAGTGGTGGAAACATTAATCATGGTTGATCAATCTGGGAGATGTATAAATATAGGGACAAAAATGACAGATGGAGTAAAACAAATGTTGGATCGGTTAGATGCATAACACAGCCTATGCGAGATATCTGAAACAAAATGGAATGCTTAAGAACTCGGCATGCCAGGTTACCTCTATTGCGAGAGAAAAACTGAAGTAATGTTACAGTTTGATGATTAACATCAAAACTGGCTAGTTCTGATACAAACTGTAAAGATTGGTTATCTAAAATCATTGGAGTCAATTTTGAGTCCTGAGAACTGTAGGATGTCTAGAAGGAAGATGAGACAACATTCCTTGAATTTCTGTTGGGCGTTGTTGGAACTGTGTGGAAAGCCTAAGACCCAGAGTTCAAAGTGCAAGTGGGATGAAGAAATGAAACTCAGTTACCTTACCAACTGAACAAAGCCATTCTGCCAAGCGCTCACCCAATTGGTGTTTGGTTCATCCAACATGGAAGAGACCACATCATGAGCATTAAATTGGAAGAATTAAAAATGAATATCGAGTTCATATGGAAGAAATGTTTGGGTCCCCAGATGGTGGGAAGGAAAGAGGTAAAAGGGCAAGTTAAAGTACCTTGTTGATGGACTCAGTCTATCAATAACAATCCCTTTATACTCTTTACCCCTTCCCAATAATTTGTTTTTTGCTCTTATCCCTGTTCTGGTGAAAAGTCATTGACCTTTAATATTAACTCAGTTAATCTCTCTAAAGATGCAGCTTGACCTGTTGAGTATTTCCAATGCTTTCTGTTCTTGCTATTTCAGTACATCCAGTATCATCTTTACAACTATATTGACCTTGGCAAGCCCTCATTTTGGCTTCAAATAACCTGCCACTGAAAGGACCATTATTCAAAGGAAAAAAATAGTTTTCATTGTTACAGCACCGACTCCCAGCTGATCTTCAATACAAGATGAAAGGGGAATGTTATCGAGTTCCTTTTTGCAGAATTACTCTGAAAATGCAAAATACTAAAATCATTGGAAGCATCTTTGTGCCAGAGATCACCAACTGATTACTTCAATCTTATTGTGCAATTGTTGATCTTATATTAATTTATACAAATATGCTTACAATGTTCATTTGTATCCGTGTAACAGTTAACTTGCTAACATACTCTATGCTATTAACTGACCTCAGATGTAAAATACCAACACAAGTCCTTCATTAAATCCAAAATCAACTGAAAATGATCAATTCAAAGTGTAAAGTTTTATCTGGTTCTTGGTATTAAAATGGTTAATGCTCCACATTTAAAATGTTTTAATGTTCAAATCGCAAAATAAAATAGTGTGTGAAAATTTTAAACAAGATCATTCTGAGCAAAATTGATGCCAAAACAAAAAAATCAGTAATGATGTCCTTGAATGAATGAACACTTTCCCAACAGCTAATAAACCACTTAACCTGTATGAATGACAGCAAGCGTTTGAATCAAGGGCGCAATACTTTTTTAAAAATGGGGTGGAATGGCATAATATTCTCGTGGCCAATGACTACTGTCATATAATGGAAAATTTTCAGAAAGTTTTGTGGGGCAGGCAGTCTCCAAACAAGACAACCATGTGCAAACATATAACAGAGAATAACTTTTCGTGTTAACATTTTGAGAGTTAATGGTAACAACGTAAATCCTTGATTTACGTATGTTCAATTTATGAATTTTTGCAATAGTGCTATTGATTCGCTGGGATGCTTCTTCCATTTACGAGGCTGTTTTTTTTTTTCTATAATAAATAGCATACCACTCTCCATGCATGGGAATACACTACAGCATTGCATTTCATCCAATCTTTTTTGATTTACAAACTATCGTTTAGAGCTGCATTCTTTGTGTAAATTGATGAATGGCTATTCAAATGAACTAAAATTGTGTTTATTGTCCTTTCTTTTCACTCTAAAACTGATGAATTTTCATTATATTAACCTAAAATAGGGAAGATATTGAAAATTGGATTACCATATGTATTATGTACCTCAGGGAGCATAGATTATATTATAGGACTAAGATTCCTTTGGTCAAAATCGCTCTCTGTTAAACCATAAGTTTACATCCAAAAACTCAGCAAAACTGATACCAACATAATATACCAATACAAAAATGTAGGGACCTAATAAAGAACTCAGAAAGTGAGAGAAGTTTACAAGACAATAATTTAGCTTCTGAAAAATATTCAGGCTTTTACTAGAATGAGAGAGGGCTAATGACTTCAAAAGTAGCCTATACAAAGAAATTGTGAAGAAAAATTAGCCTTTGGTTGCTAGCAATAAATGTTTAAGTATAAGCTATCGACAATGTTTATCTTTGCACATTTGGTTCAATTGATAGTTATAGTATTGTCGATGCATGAAGGGGGATAGGGGTGGCGGATAAACCAGCTGCTTGACTTGTGAATCTTTCCTGCCTATTGTCCACTTTACCTGAAGAAACAGTCCTTTTGCATATTTAATTAAAAGGGAAGAACACTGGAACACATGACACCTAATGAGCTGTTTTTTGTTTCCATCCACACATTTAAACTAGTTGAAGACTGCAGTCATAACTTTTCTTTATCCCTCAGAACAAAATATGAAGTATTCTGGTACTTTCCACTGCCATACTTTAAGAACTATAGAGCCATTCAAGTTAACCAATTTGCCTTTTCACCTATGACTCATTGTTTTAGAGAAACATTAAAACATTTCATGAATTATAACTTTAATGGAATCAAGTAAATTGCAATTAGCTCCCTAAATTTAGATCATAATTTATAGCCTGTTAAATTCTACAGCAATGCAAAAGTAGCATATGTAGAGGGTGGACATAAATATGCAGGTAGACATTTATTGCTGTTCCTCACAAAATTAATAATTACATCACCTTTACTCATGCACTTTCGTCAATGCAAGTGATTTAAAGAATTTCTATCTCACAGAATGTGTCATTGACTGTAAACTATGTAAATGAAACATATTTTGACATCATGCATAGGATATTTTCATCATTTCAACTCAGTAATAACTGTTAAAATATAGTTGGCATCATTTGCCATCAACTACCGATTCTAGTTGACCAAGTTAGGATTAAAGATTAAATGTTTTATAGTTCCTCAAATTCACCAAGATTACTTTCTTTCAGGAAAATGAAACTCCAAAGCCAGGTTTGTACTGTTGAAAGCTGCATTATACAGCAATTCTGAACAGTAATTTCACAATGAAAGGAAATAAAAAGACTGCTTTCCTTGTGTGGATATTTTTTCGCTGAAAAAATAGTTAGAGATCGATTGGGAAGTTATCACTCACACCTAAAATATAAAACAAAATCTATGGAAAAGAAGAGTTCCACTGCTCGTCTTTTGCACTGCTGGTTTTATCCACTGCCGGTTTATTATTTAATCACTAGTTCGGAATATAAATGCACTTAGAAAAAACTTTCAGTGTTTCCCTCACAAGCAAGTAGCCATCTGCATGAATAATTTATCATTTGTCTCAATGATCTGATCATTCATTAGAGGAAATAAATTATCGTTGAGTCTTCATTCCGTAGGAAGCCTTTCTTGAGCTATTAAAGAAATGAATAAAATAATTGTTGCACTTTGAGCTGATGTCTGGAACTATGACTGTGTAAAGGGTAATAAAGCAAAACTCCATGTCATGCTGAGCATCTGGAATCAGCCTTCAAATGAGTACGAGTTCTGCAATAATTCAACTATCCTTCAATCTTCACAAGGCTTTGCAATAAGAAGCTACAAAATCATGCTACGATATTTCAGAATGGAAAAGAATTGTCTCCAATTACTTTGATACCAACATCAGTTTCCTACCTGCTCTACCACTATGTTCGGTGGCGATTAAGTTTCTGATCAATTTTCCTTATCCTCCCTCCACATGTACAAATTTCGAGTCATTCAAATGATTTATTAACTTATTATGTTAAAAAAAATTAACTGTCCAAGAAATGCAGCAATCTTTATGAGGTTTGTTTCAATATTAAGCTTCATTAACATCAATTTGTAATCCAACTAACGACTTTTTAAATGTTTATGATTTTTATAACCAGTTGCAAACTGCAATTCATAAAGGAAGGAAGCTCCTGATTCACCAAAGAAAATTGTTGTGATCTATACCGTAATTCCAAAGAATCCCTCTTAATGTAAGCAATAAATGTTGTTGGTCATTTAGGCAACCTACTGCTTTTTGAAAAGCAAAAAAAAATCCTGCTGATACTGGAAACCTGAAAAAAATAGACACTGCTGGGGATAGTTGGCTGCTTTCAGTTGTTGCTTGTTCCAGTTTCTGACTGCTTTCACTGGTTGACAGAGACTTCTGTTTAAGTATAGGTACCTTGTTTCAAGAGGAGGATTATATCACAGCTCCTTTTGTGTAATGACTCCCAAAGCTTCAACAGATACCGGTACACGTGGGAATCAGCTCCACTCCCAGGTGGGTCTCATTTACTCTTCAGTAGTTTTGTGTTGTATAAACATGCTAGTTCAAACTGGGACTCTGCATCAATGATTAATACAAATTGCTTCAAGTAGCAGACCACCCACACCCACCCAATTTCCCCACCTCCAACCCACCCAGTTTGGTTGGAACAACACTTTCTCTTACTTTCTCAGTGTTTTGAAACAATAAGGTATGAAGGAAAACAAAGTTGCATTTGCACGACTTGGTGCCTTATCTTCTGCAATTGGAACACTCGACTTTGGTTGACCCGACTACCACTGACAAAGAAACTGTGCTCGTAACTGATCGTGGAAAAAGCTCCCCACAAAGATCCAGCAATTTCCTTGGTGACAACTTCTCAGCAAATGATGCTTGCTGCTGCCTGGCATCAGTTCAAAAGGATTTGTGGTGACCAGCAAGTCTGACGTCATCAAGCAGTGAATCTTCTCTGAATTCTCAGAGCTAGCATACCATGAAGAAACAAAGTTGTAAATATCTTTGAAATGTATGCAGAGTTTTACATAAAGATCAGAACACATACATATAGTTAAGGCATTAAAAGAAACACAATGAAAAAAACCCTATTTTTTTTATATTTATAATTTTAAAGGATCTGCCTTAAGTTCTTAAAAGGTCCTGTCATTTTTTGTGATGGGCATTCTACTGACCCATGCACAAGGACCAATTAATTTGGGTGAATCCCAAATCCAATCATAGATGGAATATTGCCTAACACATACCGCCTGTGTTAATTCATTACTGTGAAACTACCAGTTGTGACACCCCAGAACGTCAAACGGCAGTAAGTGTACTTGGTAACTGTGAATGGTCTAACTCAGAATGTAAAAGTATGGGCAAAGATTGAGACCTTAAATATGTGAAAGAGATGATTCAGTCGAATTCCCGACCAAATGACAAAGGTGACCGAGAAACAGGGGGATAATGAATCAGGAAAACACATCATTCAGTCTAAAGTTTAAAATCATACAAGCTGTTCTAATTTTAATACCCATCTGAATTAATTGTGTTAGTAGTTAAATAACAAAGATTAATATAATTTTAGAAGCAATCTGATTTAATTACAGGGGCTCTGATGATCTGACACACAAATTCTCCCATACATTTTTAAAGCAATTTTCCTGCAAGCAATAAGAATTTTAAAAAACTATTTTGTCGTATCCAACAAAGACTGGATACAGTATATATTCTATCTAGCAAATATATGTAGAATGATATGATAAACAGATGTTTCTGACTTAAAGAGAAAACAGTTTACAGACAGTTCTCAGGAATGGAAATCTTATGTAACCCAGGGACTGTCTATAATTCAACTATATGGAATATTCTGCAGTACCAACAGCAGAGTTAAAAGTTTTGTTTACAAATTTGAGGAAAGGTACCCCCCCCCCCCCCCCCCCCCCCCCCCACACCAGACCAACTTACCCCCCCCCCCCCCCTCACCCATTCCACCTTTGGGAATATCGTAACATTAGAAACGGTTCAAGTTATATAGACAAATTATTTAACATTTAAAATTAGTGGGGACAGGGCAAAAATAATTTGGGGAATATCAAAGAGACGTCCAAGAGCTAGTCCTTGAATTAAAGTAGAAGATTGAAAAGGCAGCAAACATTTACATGGCCATTTTCCATTATAATAGTGAGTACTGGAAATTATAAAACTGTACATAAATTTGATCAAAACTTTCAAAAGGAATTGTGCGGGAGTACGATGTTTTAATAACATCATGGAAATATGCCAGCTATTTAGGTAGATTCTACACTGAAGAATTTTTGACAGCTTGTCCAATGAGCAAATACAGCACTGGTACCATACTCAGGGGGGCAGAAGTTAAAAGGCTCAAATTTCAGTCTGTGTTGAGTTAGATGTTAGTTAACAACTGCAATCAATGTGCATACATGTGTGTATTGTACATATACGCACATGGTTTATGGAAACCATCATCCAAGATTTCTGCAAATGCAAAAAGTCAGTCTCCTTATATTGACTTAAAATGAAGAGGGACATTTGAGAGCGCTCTAGACATGGAGAATATTAACCAGGAGGCACATACGGCGATTTAGAACCTTCAGAAATCTTCTATGTCAAGCACTTGTATGCCTTTCCTAGTCTGAAGAAGGTTCTCGACCCAAAACATTACCCATTCCTTCTCTCCAGAAATGCTGCCTGTTGCTCCAGCTTTTTGTGTCTATATTCAGTTTAAACCAGCATCTGCAGTTCCTTCCCACACATTGCTTCTCCTGGTATTGTTTTTAGGACCATCATTTGGAAATAGAAGTACAGGTATCTCTGCTATAATGGACAGTGAGTACCAATAGACAAGACTATACTGGGCGCTTAAAGACATGGAAATGGTATTATTTACTCAGCTGAGAAAGGAAATAATTTTGTGCCATCTTAAAAAATGTTTTGTTGAAATGTAAAGATGCTTCAAGTCTCATCTTGTGGGGGTGATTACAATATTGTAATCATATTCATTTAATAAGCATCAGTGGATAGACTTGAAATTGCACAACCTGATGGGAGGATGAGCAAGCATCTATTGAAATATCTATTGCAATAAGATATCGTTGAGTATGTAATTTGAATGGGAAAGGCAGCATCATAAGCACCACTCTGTTTAACTTATTTGTAATTATTTATAAAAGTACGTACTTCAGTCTTGTTAACGGATTCAGCATAAAAAATACGCAATGTCAATAATTAAAAGCATTTATGTGCTTTTGAAGTTCTCAATTTAGATTCCACAAAGATTATTCCACTATGTATTATTTAGGCCTTATTATCCGGGAGACTTGATTTTTAAGGCCAAATGTGCTCTTGTAAAGAAACTAAGTGGTATTTTGTTAACTTTAGTTCAGTTCTTCATCTACAACAGGAGCGATAGCTGACGTTCATGCACAACCAAAGCATGGAAAAACCTTGCTCAATTTACTTAAACTAACAGACACTTACAATTCAATGTGGCTGGCAATTGCTTCCTTATTGATATTTGAATTTGCTTCCACTGTTGGATAATATTTTACAGTTTCTCAAGTAATCCGAAAAGCAGCTTTCCAAGTTCTGTCCAGGCCTTCTGCACTCAAGCCAGCAAAATATATACCATCCTACTTTTTTTTTAAATTGTTTGTCCAAAATATTTCTGCACATATTACAACTTTTGAACCCTAGCCAACCAAGAGCCTCCAATGGGAACAGTCATCTTGGACGAATCAACTTACCAGGAAACTGTGTTGAGCTCCATATTGAGGGATAAATTTGAAAATAACTGTGGGGGGGCAGAAGTCTGCCTATCATATACTGATTAAGCTTGACATGCATTGAGAATGGTTTTTAAAACCTTCGCATATGTTATAGGTTGTCCTGCCTTATAAAAGTTGCACTCAACTGACACCAATACGGCAGTGAGTTGCATAATCTCAATTAAAACACCACTGTTGCCATCCAGAGTCAGAATATAAACAATGTCTAATAAGTATATTGAATAAGTGAAATGGAGTGCGTAAAGAGCACATCAGTTAAATTAAGCCAATCTAAGATGTACAAATCAGAGAAATGTCCTCACGTTCTTAGAACTGTGGAGCATTGGTCCACGGAAAGCAGTAACTAATAGAGATCAACCAACAAGTGAATAAGTTTGGGGAATTATTATTTTTAAAGGCAAGCTGACCATCATTCTGCTGATTCAGCTCAGGCTCAGCTTTTTACTAACCTTTCCCCAGCATAACATTAGCTTATTAAACAACTTTAAAATATTTGTATGTAGAATACACTTCCAATTCACTCGTAGTTTATTGTGTAACTTCTTATAGCGTTTGCTGCCATTAAAGACATGAAAGTATGGTCAGCATAGATATGTATTATTTATATAATTGGACAGGAATCATCCTATAAATCTGCAGGAAACCACAACCACAGAGTCAACCATTCATACATTGGCTGCACTAGGAAACAGTCCAACTTTGGGTAATAAAAACATAAATTCTGGTTTTGCTCTTTTATCTGAAGCTTATTTTTGGTGGTTTGGTTGCCATTCCTCCCACTTAACTAATCTGTGCAAATAATTTGTTCAAGATATTCTTTGGCAGTGTTTTTGAATTAAAGGCGTAATTTTCATGTTCTTTGCTGATTCCTCAACCTCACAACATGAAAGTGCATTCTGTAACCTAGCGGGGTCATCTTGATAGATTAAATGGGCTCCAATATCCACAGTTTACTCTTTTGTTTGCAATGATGATTCTGATCTTCTTGCTATGAATCATGTCAAACTTTTTTTAAATTGACCCATAGGAATACTGATGGAACATGTTTAGCTTCTAACATTATACCATGTAGAAGTTCCCCGATTTTATTTTAAAGATAATTGATTTTTCACTAATTTGCATAATTTCCTAAACTGCAGATTTAAAAAAAATGTTCGTCAGATATTATTTCATTTTATTGTCAGATGTAAGTGACAATGCAACATGAATCAGGGAATTCTGTGGACAATATTATCCAACCAACTTAGAAAACTATTCAACTATTCTCATAGAACATTTTCTTACTTAATTTGTGCACCTATTTACTGAAACTATTAACAATTGTTTAGAATTTTGCTCATTATATATTAAGAACTGGCCACTGGATTCTTTGCAATCAACACAACGCCACGTGAATTCTCTTTATGTTGTTCAGCATCGGCTTTACATCTTTTGTTGCTCTCCCGCCAATATAATGCAACACCTCATACTTGTTCATTGTAAATTCCACCTGCCAATCCTTAGCCCACTTTCCTGTTGATCTGGATCCGTTTGAATTCATAGATAACCTTTTTCACAGTCCATTTTACTACCCACTTTGGTGTCGTCTGCAAACTTATTAACAAGATTATCATCCAAATCATTAATAACAATAAGGAATAACAATGGACTCTGCACTGATCCCTGCAGCACACTGCTGTTCACAATCCTTCAATCTGAAAAAGAACCCTCCACTGCCACACTCCATTGGAGTCCTACACCAAGCCAATATTGAATCCATTTGGCTACTGCATCCTAGATCCCATGTGCCCAGCCTTCCATGCAGGATCCTGTCAAAGGCCTTGTTAAAGTACATTTGCCAGTGTCCCCTCATCATTCTCTTTCAATACGCCTTCAAAAATCAATCAAATTCATATCACACGATTTTCCATGCAGAAAACCACATTAACAACCCCTAATCAGTCCTTGCCTATCACAATATCCTTCTGATTCTTTAATAAATGCTAAATATTCCGGAAGATTTTATTTCCAACCTTAGTCACTTTACAAACATATCTCTTTAGTAGCTATTAGGTCATATGCATTCTTTCTAACTGAGAATATGACTCGATATAGTGGCAGATTAATATATTGTTCAAGGAATTGCTCCCTCTAGCCACCAGGAGAAAACATAGGGTGAGGAGAGTGTGCCGTTTTACACATGGGAGCTCACCACTAGATTCTCGAAAGATAAATCTTCATAACAGTCTCTTGATTAATAGTTTCTTTATTGTCGAAGAAAAAACAGTAAGATATTCATCCAACCTTCTTCTTGATAAGTACATTTTTACCTTAGTCAAACTCCGTATGTCTCCGCTTTGCTCCACATGCCCACCACTGGGTGTATCTAACGTTCTTCCTGAGATGGCTGTGCTTTATGCTTATCTACAACCTCATGGCAGTTTGCATAGTTGAACCAGATTAGATCGTACTTTCTTCACATTTTTATCCTATTCCATTAATTAGAGATTAATTAATCTATCTTATTGTGAATACTGTATACATACATTCAGTTGTTTATTTTGTCTATTTATCAATTTTCCCTCCCCCGATTCTAATTGGAGATATAGACATATTTTTCTGTTTTTATCCCTTTCTGATAGACTCCAGCATTACTCATTTGCCACCTTAATTGCCACCTTACCCTTTCTTCTTAATTAGTTAAATTTCCCTTTACCATAACCCTTTTGTCCATCTGCAGACCTAGCAGCTCCCTCTTTCTCCAGAAATAAATGATGTCAATCAAAGGTTATTCAACATCTTTGTTACAAAATTCATCTCTTCCAATTTGCATTAAGGAAAGGTCTAATTTAGTGACCTTTGAAAGGATTGATGAAGATTACAAGGCTACAGTTTAATTGATAAAAAAAGATCCCATTTTCGTGCAGAGCCCACAGATACACGTCTAAAATACCAAAGCACTCCTTCTGATCTCCTCAATTATCCGTTCCTTTTGCAATGGTGCCTAGTTCCCATGTTTCTTAGACTGCAATTCCAATGCGGAGACTAATTCCTAAATCTATATTTTTTCACATTTCTTTTAATCGTGCTCGGGCTGCCACCCCGCCCCTCTCTCTCTCTTTCTCCCCCCCCTCCCCCTCTCTCTCTCTCTCTCTTTCTTTCTTTCTTTCTTTCTCTCTCTCTCTCTCTCTCTCTCTCCCTCCCCCCCCCCCCCCCCTCCCTCCCCTCCCCCCCCCCCCCCCCCCCCCCCCCTCCCCCTCCCCCCCCCTGCCCCCCCTCCCCTCTGCTCTCCCTTCTCTCTGTCCTCTCTCTCAGTCTCTCCCCTCTCTCTCTCTGCCCTCACTCTCTCCCTCACTCTCTACCCCTCCCCCCCCCCCTCCCTAGACGCGTCTGCGAGTTGGGGGCTATGCGTCAGAGGATAGGGTGCTTATGGGGTAAAAGGAGCAAATTAATAATATTAATATAATTTCAAGGGGGGTAGTTAGCGTTTCTGAGGGGGAATAGTTAGAGTGTGTGACGCCACATGCCCCCCCTCCCCCACAACCACACGGGTCTGCACTTGGTCTAGTATTTCATTAAAATTAATTCCATTCCCATAATGGTTGATTTAGAAAATTGCCAAAAGAATTACTGTCAGAAAAAGTTGGATTGAGGTTAACCTGGCCAATCTTCATTGTTTGGGCAGCCTGACAACATTAGAAGTGTGTTGACATTTCAGTCAGGAATGCCAATTTGAAGCAAGCACAAAGAAGCCACGTAAGTTACTGGGAATCTACAGTATTCTTCACCTGTATATGTCAAAGACTGAAGGTAGATTACTATGACAAGAAATAGACTAATATGGCAAGAGGGGCCACCAGGTCATTGTCAAACAAAATGCAGATTCATTCATTATTTAGGAGATTTAGTAAGTCGAAGAATACGCTCTCAAACATCTATAGGTGTGCGGTAGAGAGCATATTGACTGGTTGCATCACGGTCTGGTTCGGCAACTCAAATGCCCAGGAACATGGACTACAAAAAGTGGTGAAAACTGCCTGGTCCATCATGGGTACTGATCCCCCATCATCGAAGGGATCTATCAGAGGCGCTGTCTCAAAAAGACAGCCAACATCATCCAAGGACCCACACCGCCCTGGCCATGTTCTCATTTTTGTCCTGCTATCAGG
Organism: Leucoraja erinaceus; assembly: GCF_028641065.1. Taxonomy (NCBI): domain Eukaryota; kingdom Metazoa; phylum Chordata; class Chondrichthyes; order Rajiformes; family Rajidae; genus Leucoraja; species Leucoraja erinaceus. The sequence goes on from NC_073386.1 coordinate 29,693,507, forward strand.
AAGAAGGTATAGGATACTGAAAACTGTAACATCCAGGTTCAAGAATAGCATCTTCCAAACAACCATCAGGCTATTGAACACTACAAACTCCAACTAATCTCTGAACTGCCTTGGTTGCAAACATTTAATTGCTCCGTTTGGGTACATATGACAATAAAACGTTCTCAATTCTCATGCCAATACACATGTTCTTAAAGTTGGCTATTTTTAACTTGAATTCATAAAATGTTTATAATGTGTTATCTCACAATTCATTGGTCTCATTATCAGCATTTCCTTAAGTCAGTTCTTTCTGCAATTTTATTTCTCGAGATCAAAGTTTTCAATCCAACCTGTAAACATTTTGTCCAGCAAAACTAATGTAACCATTTACATTGATGATCGATATTTTGTTATAATTTATGGAAAAATAAACAAGCCATTTACTTGTTTAATAGTCTGAAATTAAAAATAAAGACAATATCTTCACTGTCTTCCTAATTATCTAAATGTTTTAATACTTTTTCAATACATTTAAACTAAACAGTAGCTCCTTGGTAATTTAAACATTTATGCTTGCTTGCTAACGATAATAAATACTGACAAATGTGATCAACAACATCTTTATAGTCTTTAGCTGGAGCATTTTAAAAGGTAATAAATGTTGGAAACAGTCAGCAAGTTGGGCAGCAACTGGGGATCAGGAAACAATTAATGTTTCACCTCTCGGAGGATTCATCAGAACTGGAAAGCGAGAAAACCAAGTTAGTTTGAATAGAAAATTAGGTATGGGGATGAACATGAATCTGAAAAGGAATTGTCTGTGAATAGAGTGAGAACTAGTCAATTAGTGGGGAAGGCAGTCAAAGTAGTATTTAGGAGCACTTGTTTCTGTGTCATGTGCAAGGTTGTGGGACGTGGCCAGTAGGCCAGACTATACTAATGGAAAAATCAAAATTGAGCCAAAATTATGACATGCAGAAATGAGCAGTTTGAATGCAGAAGGAAGGATGCTAACCTAAAGTTAGAAATTCAATATTAAGTTTGGAAGGCTGCAATATGTAGAGACAGAAGATTTCAATGGTGCTTTATTGTCATGTGTACGCTGGCACAGTGAAATTCCTTTTTTTGCATGCAGTTCAGTAAAAATCTTGCTCTGCAGTGGACTTAAGAGTGTAAGAATTGTAGATTGCATTGAAGCAATGCACAAGAGTTGTCACGTTTCCAGCGCCTGTTGGACCCTTCGAGTTCAGAGTTGTTAAAAATGTTAGAGTCTTATCTTTGCCATAAAGACGGTGCTGTTTACAAAGTGTTGAGCCTTGTTGTTACAGTGCAGGAGGCTTCCAATAGAAAGGTCAAATTGGACATGGTGTAGTAAATTAAACCGACAGGAAACCCTGGATCACTCCTATGGACACCTTTCCTTAGAGAGCAAGGTTAACAGGGACTAGAGCAAGCTTTTAATTTCAATAGTAAGCTTAAATTTAGGCAATCCTCGGAAAAAAGCTACGTGGATTCTACCCATTCCACAATTTTATGGGTGCCAGGAAATGTGTACAGTTTTCAATAAACCCTAATAAACAAAAAAGATTCAAACAAAGGCATTTTTTTTATTTTAGGAGGAAACAATGTGCTGGTCTATGCAGATTTGGATATAAGGATACATCACAGCCTGGTTTGTCAACAGCTCCATTCAGGACTGCAATAAATTGCAGAGAGTTGCGGACATAGCCCAGGCCGTCATGCAATCCAACCTCCCTTTCACTGACTCCATCTACACTTCACTCTGCCTGGCAAGGCAACCAGCATTATCAAGGATCAGTCTCATGCCAGTCACTCCTTCTTTTCCACTCTCCCATTCGGCAAGAGGTACAGAAATTTGAAAAAACACACCTTTCGATTCCGCGACAGTTTCTTCCCAGCTGTTATCAGGCAACTGAATGATCCTCTCATCAGCTCAAGTGCAGTCCTGACCCACCCTACCTCATTGGAGACCTTTGATCTATCTTTAATCAGACTTTCCCTTGCACTAAATGCTGTACCCTTTATCCGTGCACTGTGGACAACTTGATTGTAATGATGTATAGTCATTTAATTTACTGGGTAGAACGCAAACAAAAGCTTATCATTATACACGTGACAATAATAAACTAGACTAAACTAGATGAGAAATAAACTAAAAATCACTATTTTTAACATGCATCATCAACACAAAGAATATATATATTTTTAATTCCAGCTATCCTTTGTAGAAAAGTGCTGGCTAAAATGCATAATTGTTGAATAAATCTTCCAATGAATGATCCTTCCAATCATGAAAGAAAAACTTAAACATATTGCAGTATTCCCAAGATAATACTGGAGAAGAATGAGGAAAGTAGTATTATTCTGATGTTGCCACAGTTTGTCAGTTAAATAACTGCTGTCAGAATGTAACAATTGTACAGCAATATTCATGTCTTGAGACTAGGTAGGTAAATGTTGCTTTAATATTACCAAAGAAGTCATTAGAAATGCATTTTTAGAAGGAAATATGAAAATGAACACTATCAAAGAGGGGTAGACAAAATTGCTGGAGAAACTCAGCGGGTGAGGCAGCATCTATGGAGCGAAGGAATAGGCGACGTCTCCGGCCGAGACCCTTCTTCAGACAGACTTTTCCAGCATATGCAGTTCTTTCTTAAACAACTATCAAAGAGGATAAGCTCATATCAATCTAAGATTGTTCCACTACAATTCACTATTATGATTGATATTAACAGAAGTCTCTTTGTAATTGGAATATAATCATAGCCCAAGAAGTTCGATGTTTCCACTGAATATTTCTGTTCTGGGAACTTGGTGCCTCACACATGAAACTGAAACTGCTGAATTGTTTCCAAACATAATTTTGTGTGTTTACAACATTTTTGTTTTGTTTCCTCGCGTTTAATAGAGCCTAAAAAACTGGAAACAATCATCATTATCTACTACAAACAGTAATAATAAAGTGAAACAAAATTAGTCGCTAGGTATATAATGTACGTATATGTCACTGCAAAATCTTCGGTTTAAACCAGCATCTGCAGTTCCTTCCGACACATTATGTCTACTGGTTTCTATCCCGTTATATTTTTCATGATTAAGCTGGAACATTGTTCTCCTCGATATCCCGCATCTCCGCTCTTGCTCTCCCTCCCCCCATTCGTAACAAGGACGGGGTCCTTGTATCTTTGCATCAGCCTTCGCATACAGCACATAATCCCCCAACATTTTCACCACCTCCACCAGGATCCCAACACCAGCCACATCTTCCCATATCCTCCCCTTTCTGCTTTCTGCAGAGACTATTCCCTCCGCAACTCCCTGATCAACTTGTCCTTTCCCACCCAAACCACCTCTTCCCCAGGTACTTTGCCCAACAACTGCACGAGATACAACACCTGTCCCTTTACCACTCCCCTTGACTCCATCCAAGGACCCCAAATCATTTTAGGAGAGGCAGAGGTTCACTTACACCTCCTCCAACCTCATCTACTGTATCCGCTGTTCCAGGTGTTGACTCCTGTATATCGGCGAGACCAAGCGCAGGCTCGGCAATCGGTTCGCTGAATACCTCCGCTCAGTCTGCCTAAACCTACCTAATCTCCCAGTTGCTCAGCACTTTAACTCCCCCTCCCATTCCCAATCTGACCTTTTTGTTCTGGGCCTCCTCCATTGTCAGAGTGAGGCATAGCACCTCATATTTCGCTTGGGTAACTTACAGCCCAGCGGTATGAACATTCACTTGAATAACTTCAAGTAGCCCTTGTTTTCCCTCTGTCTCCATCCCCTCCCCCTTCCCCTTCACTGTTTTCCCACCAATAATACTGTCTCTGACTACATTTTATCTCTGTACCACTCACTCCCGACATCAGTCTGAAGAAGGGTCTCGACCCAAAATGTCACCCATTCCTTCTCTCCAGAGGTGTTGCCTGTCCCACTGAGTTACTCCAGCATTTTGTGTCTACATTATTCTAGTATTGTTCTAGTATGTAATTAGTCAGGTACTTATATGAAGCATAAGAAAGGCATAGAGATTAACAATGGACATAATATTTGTCTAGTGATAGCTGGTTGGCTCGCCTTTCTGCGTGTCCTCAGGGCAGAATATAACAAGCAGGAAATTAGTGGGTTGCATTCCCTTGTTATACATATTAACATTGTTCAGTGTCATTCATGGGTATATTAGATAAAGTACAATTCCAGGTGCATAATCTCTGGAGAAAGATGTATGGTCTCAAAACCAGCAGCTAGTTGCTTCCCCAGTTTCCTAATAAACCTTCATCTTTCTAAGCTGATGGGGATTCTTCCACCATGTCATCCGATTCTGGCTGACCACCCAAATCAATAATTCTTGGTTGAGCAGGTATTTTAGATTAAAGAGTCATTCTTTCATAATCACCTCGGGCTAATTCACCTCTTTTAGTACTGTGATGCATCCTAAACATGACATGCTATGAGGCATTTGGCAAAATCACAGCATCAAAAATGTAGGTTGATAAGCAATTAGCCACTGTTAATTCCTTCTTGTGCATGAGTAGAATCAGGGGGGGATATGGCATGGAGTTTATGGGACCGTGGGAACATGGGATGAAGGGAAATAGATGTTTGATGGTCTGTGTAGACTTCAAGGGATTGAGCAAGTTTATGTTGTATCATTCTGTTATTAAACTACTTCTTTGGTCAGATAACCATTGTGAACTACAGGGAATTAGAGGGGATCATGCAGAAAATGGTTTTGAGGCCAACAACCATCTACTCACTATGGAGGAGCATGCTAACTCCTCAGGATTAGCCTTACAGGAACATAGAAATCTGGACAGTTGGTTTCTTGGAATGAAGCTGAGGGTGATGGTGGAAGGTTGCTTCTCGGACTGGAGGTCTGTAACTAGTGATGTGCTTCACGGTTCGGTGCTGGGTCCGTCACTGTTTGTCATCTGTATCAATGATTTGGATGAGAACATAGATGGCAAGAATAGCAAATTTGCTGATGATACAAAAGTAGGTGGTTTTGCAGATAGTGAACATAGTTGTGAAAAATTGCAGCAGGATCTGGATCGATTGGCCAGGTGGACTGTGGAATGGTTGATGGAATTTAATACGGAGAAATGTGAGGTGTTGCATTTTGGTAAGTCTAACATGGGCAAGACCAACACAGCGAATGGTAGAGCTCTGGGGTATTTAGAGTATTGTGTTCAGTTCTGGATACCGTGTTATCGGAGAGATGTTGTCAAATTAGAGAGGGTACGGAAAAGATTTACAAGGACTAGAGGTCTGAGCTAAAGGGAGAGGTTGAGTAGCCTGGGACTCTATTCCTTGAAGCGCAGAAGGATGAAGGGTGATCTTATAGAGGTGTATAAAATCATGAGAGGAATAGATCGGGTGGATGCACAGACAGGGCCTGATTTACCTTTAAGCTAGACAAGCTGAAGCTTAGGGCCTCGAGGTCTAGGGGGGCCTCCGGCCAAGGCAGGACACCTACCGTTCAACTATGGGTGGGGTACCCTCTCTATCTCTCTCTCCATCTCCCCCTGGTATCCGCGTCCGGGCCGCCGGGCTCCACTCGCTCCTCATCCGCCGGCACGGCAGGCCGCCTTCACATGCGCATTGCTGTGGCCTGCACGTCCTCCCCCCTGCACATTCGCACAACCACGGCCAGCACATTATCGGCCACCCTGCGCATGCGCACTGCAACGGCAACTGGTCGGCGCTGGGGACTTTCTCCCTCGCTTTGAATTGTGGGAGATTTGGCCGCCATGGCTGTCCGGTCGCTGCCTCGCCGCCAGCGCTGAAAACCAACGCGGAGGGGGCCTCACAAGTGGAACTGCTTAGGGCCTCCCTTCATCTAAATCTGGCCCTGTGTACAGACTCCCTTGCTCAGAGTAGGTGAAGGGGAAAATATTAGGCTTAGGAGCCTGTGTCCACGGTGTATGGCTCGAATTCCTGCTCTTATTTCTTGCTCATCACCAAATTCGGCAATATCAAATGGACATGGATGAGATAATAATCTCCATCCCATTATTGTAGGCTTTGCAGGCTTTGTGGCCTGACCTCAACAACACACGTTGCACTCCTTCCCCAAGTTACAATGCCTAAAACATTTGTGCTAAGTGCCAGTTTTGCACATATCTTCCCAGAACAACACAATGCAGTTCTAGAATGTCATCACCTAATGTTGCTCCTTCCATTCAGGTCAGGAGAGTTGCCATTATATTTTTATGTATATTTTTGGAGTGTTCATTATGTGGTCTGAGAAAGCTCTCATATACCACTTAGAGGTCGCATTAGCCTTTAAAAGCCTCTGTGTATTTTTTTTTTTTTTAAACAGGCCAACCACAAAATCTGGTTTTCAACGAAACATCTGCATTTTTCTAACTGCGAACTGTTATTTCAAATGCATAAAATGAACACGCTATAAACAGCTTTCCAACAATTAAATGAATAGCTGGAAAATCATAACAAACTTCCAGCTAAATGTTCTACCCTGTTCTTGAAGATTAATCACCTTCCCAGAGGAGAAAGGTACTATTCTCCAGACAATCATATCCTGCATTAATTCTGAATAAGTATGTCTTTTTATTCCCCATAGCCTTCAGAGCCCTATTCTGCCTCTGTCTCCTCCAAAAAAGGCACTCCTCTGAGAAGTGAGTCCCCGCAACTGATGTTGCAGCTGACATAACAGCAGTGCTCTTCCAGGATTTGCTTCTGCTACTTCTGCTCTTGCTGCCTCCTTCAAGCCATCACTGGACTGGGGCCATTGTAGCAGGTTTTAGTGTTTAGGCAAAATTCTACATCAGTAACACGGTCTTCTGCATCTGGCAGACCAATAAAATCTGTTTGTATCTTTTGGATCTCAAGGAGATAAACTTATCTTCCCTACAGTGACTTCTGTTTTAACATAACCTAAAATGCAAGTGCAACGTGTGCCACAATTAGTTAATAGTTGAATCACTACTACATTCTATCAAAATTACCTGTGCAAGAATAACATAATCCCTATTGCTATTTTTTTACACGAGAAAGCCAAGCACATCCGATTAAGGGCACACATTTTCTTTTGGAATATGAATTCTGGAAAATGTTACCTAATTAATGATTTTTCAAGTTTTTCGTGGATCTGGGGCTTTTCATTTCCAAGAAATACTGCAACAACACATCTTGGGTCCCTAAATATGAAAATCTTGTAGTTCCTTGTAAGTTGCTTTTAGGGTCTTTTACTTTTTAAGCCCTTTGGCTTATTTCAGATGGGCATTGTGGATGATTGTAATTCACTAAATATGACATGAGGATCTTCTGATTCCAATTGTGCACAATTTACAATAGCACAATATTTAGAATTCTAAAACCCTTTTCCAAAGTGTTCAAAATGAATGGCCAAGAATGAACTTATTTCCCCGGAAATCATCTTAATTAGTTGTTTCAATCTGCAAGCTATTGATTTATGCTTACTTACTTCACCAAACTTATTTATTAATGAATATTTTGAACATTCATAAGGGTCACTAAGCAGCAAACTAGTTTGCAGTGCTTTCTTTTGGTAACTTCAACTGAGTATGTTTAAGAAGTAAACTTTGTTTTTTTACTGCAAATACAGACTTGCCAGCAGAATTATCTCTAAACTGTTAATTAATCTGCTTAAGCAAACTGTAATCATGTTAGGCTTATTACTTGGACAGACTAACTAAAGTGAACTGTGACTATACCTAGATTACAGGACAAATCACTTTGTTGCTCAAATCCTTCACATCTATAGCAGCGACATATGCTCATCTGAAAGCTCCCAGGATTGAGTTTAAAAGCAATGCAAAATTTGTTTAGTTAAAAACAGCCCAAAAGCAAATAACCATGGGAACATTTAACAGTAATAGAGCTCAAAGTTGTAACTGCTTTGTTCAAAGGAGCAGAGTCAGTTTCAACTGCAGGTTATCATGATCGTTTGGGACTCATTTAAAACAAAATAACTGAAGACCACAACCCCTGCTATATTTCAAAGTCTGTCTTTATGTAGCACACACAAGGATTCTCAACACTGGACCAAATTTTCTTGTGTTAGAATAACTGGACATTTCACAACATTATCATTTTTCTTCACAATTATTATGTTTTTGTTTAACGTTTGCACAAATTATTATAACCTTGTAGGCTGCCAACAATAACCGTACCTTCATCACCCCACTATGAGAGCAGGATGGATTGGCCAAAGAAGTTATTCATGGTGACCATCAATTGAACTCCATACTTGTTTTGACATATGACTAAAATGAAACTGGACAAGATCAGTTATATGTTTGATTATAAAGTTGACATTGCATTGCATTGCAAAGGACTAAGTAAATTTGTACTGATCAAGATGTAGGATCTTTTGATTAGCTGGATAGGGAATGGTGCTGAGCAGAGTAATGAAAATGGATTGCCCAGTTGCACATTCACTTTTTAGTAAATAAAAGAGATTTTCCAACTCACACAAATTGTAAATTCAATTATATTTGATTAAATGGTTAAATTGAAAGTAGAAAAGCCAGAGCAGCCAAATATGTGAAACTGGGAGAGATTACACCCGTTTTACCTTGGTTGGTGGTGTTGTATCATTTGAGACAAATGCACATACTTACTTTCTACCTCATGCCCTTTATCAGAACCTATTTTTATGACAGAATATTTAATAAGGATAAGATTAACTCCCTGAGACACTACTGCCTCTGTTTGAAAAAATGCAGTTATACGGAGAGCAGTGAACCAAGGAAGCCTGGACTCAAAGTTAATTTTGGTAAGCATCAAAAATTTTAAAATGACATAATCATATTAAAGAAATGCAGGATAGCCTGCTTTGATGATGCTTTCATAAGTCTGTGTTGGTTGCAGTGAGTTTTAAAGTTAAGAGGATGTATAACAACTTTATACTTTATATTTCTTGTTGTATATTAGAGATGATACTAAATCCTTTGATGGACTCGAGTAGAAACAACAGAGTTACTGAATTAATGGTAGGTGGTTTAATGGCATATTAGTTGAATTTAGATCTAATTTTTAACTGTCTTTGCTCAAAAAAAGTCTTTTTTTTTAATTCCTAATCCTTTTCTTGGATGAATCTGCTCCCACACAGTCTGGGTCATACCCAAGGACACAATCTATTTTTAATAAATCAAAATGTGATACCATTAGATTGACCCTGTTTTCTATAATCCATTTTAGTTGACAATAAAATTAATCTAATAATTATATCACTAATGTGAAGTTTAACCAGTTACTCGTGAGGTTTCTTGTTGTATATTAGAGCTGCTACGTAACTAATATAATATGATTTAATTAATAAAGCTCTATACAAAAGCATCCTATCACAGTGGGTTAAAAATAAAAGCATTCTTGCTTCACGGCAAGAGAATAAAACTTTTTAACTTGAAAGGAGCAAACCACAAATAATCCTTTGCTGCTCTATCATAACAAACAGCTGGTATATTTATGACCTTCCTTGCAAAAAAATATTGACATAGTTCTCTGTTCATTTTACCAAATTAGTATTATCACAAGGAAAAATACATTGTAAGTACATTGATGAAAATCATAACACTGATAATAATGAAAATAGTTAAATTACAATTATACCACAATGATGCCAAAAATGTTTCTATTTTTAGCTTTTCTCATTTTGTTAGGTCTTGGGCACAAATCTTTACAATAATGCATCATATTCCTAGGTTTTGTAATTGGTAATCTGCAAAAAAATTAACAAATATTCTATTGATGTTAAACAATGCTAGATTTACAGCATAACTACACTGTCAGAAACATCCCACAGAACATCTTTACAGAGGAAATGCAGGTCCCATGGTGAATCCCATGGCTGACAAAAGCAACACATCTTCACGCAAAAAGATAATGGAGAAGAATTAGATTAAAGGCCTGCTTGCTGTGGTTACATCCAAAAGAAACAGTGAAAACACAGTTCATGCATGTTGGCTTTTCAGTTGATAAGCCAAGTAACAGACCCAATATTCATAAATTGTGACGCACATTCTCCACTCTGGGTGGCTTTGACCACACTTGGTTTGCAAGCAGCTGATTCCTGAGCAGTTTGCCAAGTCAGTGACATCATTCATAGACAAGACTAGATCAGTCTTTCTCCACAGTCACTAAATGGTAGAGATGCAGCACTAATATCTGGTATTGTGTGAGAGCTGGGTGCAGAGCGACTTCTAACATTAATTGTGCGAACCAGTGCCTTCAAAGGTGACCGAAACAGCCAATGAGAGAGTAAAATCTGTTGGGTCTACCATGCGCTGGGAAACACTCGATTAGGTGAATGGCCTCCTTCTTAATAATTCTTTGAAAGTATATTTGAACTTTTTGGTCATGGCAACTTGGTGCTATGATATAGTGACAAGTTGATGGAAATTCTATAAGAAGAAATATATTTATTCCTGTATAAGAAACTTGTAACCCGTTAAATAATTAACAGAAATGCTACAGGTTTTCTACCCGGATACCAGAATTATACAACTATGACATCAGCTCCTCCACTATATGTGGATCAGTATCAATTTGTTTCTTTTCCACCCTTTCTTTTCCCAAGTTCAGCTTTCATCATTAAGGCTTAACCAGACAAATCCCATGTTGCCTACTGTATTATCATCTGTAATGATCATTATTTGTCTTGTTGCCATTGAATTCTGCTGATAGGTGGTCCAAGAAAAAAATCCTGTTTGATAATTAAAAGAGAAAGGTCTCTTATCCAACTAGCAAGGTATAGACAAATGTAATAAAGTTAGGCACATCTTTCAAATGTTAACAATGGAAAAGCGATGTTGTCATGACCAAAAACTTCAGATGTTCTTTCAAAGAATTGTTGCTGCACAGAACAAAGACATTCAAGCAATTAAGTCTACACCAGCTCATGGTAAACATTGCAAACTCTACTCTCTCAAGTGCCTCTTTTGAAGGCGCTCTTTCACACATATAATTCCAGATCCTAATAATGCTCAAAACAAAGTATATTATCACATTTCCTTATAGTTTAAGGTAAAATATTAAATCTGTATCCCATGGTATTTTATCCACTCTGAGCAATAGGGACAGGCTGCATCATCAGAAGAGCTTTAAAAGACTTGAATATGAATCAGTCAATAGTATTTCCACTGTCCTCGAAGAGCAACAATGAACTTGCTTCCTTCCAAACATTTAAGAGTGCAGTTTGCAGTACTGATGAATGTCTGACATCATTTGCTTCAATTAACAGATATTTAGTTTCAGGTGGCAGCAAACATGATCAAGGTTCTATACATATAGAATCATCTGCTACAGGAAGCAAATTGCCCATTGCTGGACCATGTGGCTGCTGGACCAAATAGCTACATTCACAAAACGAGTGGATGATAAACTAAATTGCAAAAGGGGAATTGTTAGAAAAGCACAGGATCAACCATAGGTTTTCACCTTATTTTCTTCCTTCCAATTTTGAATAGACCAAATGAGCCTTCATACGAGCTGCAAACTTTCCAAAGATATATTGGTAGATTATTCAACAAGGACAGTAATACAATGATCACCTGGTTTAGATGCCCATGAGGTCTTTAGTTGCAATCATGAATGCTCTGTCCCCTGCGTCATCTCGAACAGTCTAACCTCACAAAAACTCTCTCAAGTGGATCAGCAAAAGGAAAACGCCATTTATTTGTCTGTTAATTAATTTTTAGGGGTCCATTCACATTAAGCTTAAAGCAAATAGGATTAGACATACAAAAGAAACATAACAACATCACACTACTCCATGTATAATTGAACACATATGCTTGAATAATCCTGATAAATCAGCTTGAGTGACATTATCTTCAAACCATGACAAGCCTTGAGTTTCAACATTTAATATTATCCCATAGTTTTTCACAGACATGATATGGTCATTGCAGGTACCATGCTTTAGTGTAAATTAGTGCTCTTCTTCTTTCACATTTCTTTCCCCCTCCATCTGACTGTTCTTTTAGGTCCTTTTGAAGCCCTTTCATCTACTGAGTTTAAGCCATTCCCAGGGTAGCTAGTGGGTTGCATATAATTTGTCTGATTAAATTTAAAGAAGGGCTATTTTTACAGAGCACTGTTTCATCGTTCCCCCTCCCCCTCCTTGGACTTCATGCTGAGGCCTTTAATGAGGCTTCAAACATCACATTACCTCAGCTTTGGTTTGGCTAAGATGGGCCAGCCTTGTTAAGACAGTCTTCATTTGTCAGAAAAATTGCTTTATTGGGGTCATGGAATTCATGTGCTTTGATTAAAGTTAATCAAGAAAAAGAACCTGGTCCCAAACCATGTACAATTGACCTTCAGTAAAAATCTATCATTAGAACCCTCCTGCAGAATCGCATAGTTAAACACAGTCATAAATAATATCAGGCTTCCTTACAGAGAATCACAATTTACTGCATTTATAAGCAGTCACCTTCAGCTGCACCCCTTTATTTTGGCTGTCTTTTTAATTTTAGATTGGCAAACAACTTGTTAAAGTCAGGTCCACCAGAAACTATGATTCCATTCCTGCCTTTGAGGGAATCTAAGGCAACCATGCCATCGAGAATTATTCCTCTTTGAACAAAGTTTAAATTAAAAATGCCAATAAGGGGCTTATTCAAATGTTGTTTGTAAGAGTTCAACATTTCTCATCCTCAAGTGTTTCCTGAAAGTTCTATACTCCCCGTCCAGCAAAATAGTTTTCTCAATCCACTCAGTTTCCCTTAATATCAAGATATTTTCAATCAAATCATGTCTAATCCTTCTAACTTTCTACATTTGTATTATAAATCTTGCTTTGTATGCAAAATATACGTAAATCTAGCACTCTAGTAAGCCCACATTATAAAGGAACATAGAGGGGAGGGGATGTTGTTTGGTACTACCGATTGTCCACTATAACCGAGTAAGGTTTATCTTTGTATGGACTAAGTGGGACCCATTGGGTGCCTGTGACACGGGAGGCCCAGTCCCCCAATGCAACCCGTTCCCCAGTGCAATATTCCACCACTCACCCATTCTCCCAATGCAACCCCCCCCAACACAATATTGCAGCACTCACGCATAGTCCACAACTGGGCAGGCACAGCTCACTTCCCCTCATCCCCCAGCACTCCCTCTTCGCCCTCCCTCTTCTTTGCCTTCTCCTCCTCCCCTCCCCCAATCCCTCCCTCACCTCTCCCTCCCTCTACCCTCAGTCACTCCCTCCCTCCATAACCTCTCTCCCCTCCTATCCCTCTATCCCCACTACTCATCTCCCCCTATCCCCCCCACTATCTATCCTGCCCTCCCCTCCCTCTATTCCCCACTCTCTACCTCCCCCACTCCCCCCCTCCTCCCTCTCTATTTCCCCTCCTCCTCCACTCTCCTCACCTCCCCCACATTCTCCCTCTCCCTCTCCCTAACCCTTCCTCTCGCTCAATCCCCCCACTCTCCCTCCTCACCCAAAGATCCTTCCCCTCTCCTCCCTCACCTCTCCTTTCCCCTACCCTCAGTCACTCCCTCCCTCCATCCATTAAAAGCAACATCTGCAGTTCCTTCCTCCACAGGTCATTCATTGTTAGCTGTGGTTTAGATCCCATTGACTTGATGATTGGACAAGGTGTGTGTGTGTGTGTGTGTGTGTGTGTGTGTGTGTGTGTGTGTGTGTGTGTGTGTGTGTGTGTGTGTGTGTGTGTGTGTGTGTGTGTGTGTGTGTGTGTGTGTGTGTGTGTGTGTGTGTGTGTGTGTGTGTGTGTGTGTGTGTGTGTGTGTGTGTGTGTGTGTGTCTCAAACTCCATGCAAACTGCTCGGCCACCCTGCAACCCAACTCACCTTCCATCCCCCTCGGCCCATTCCAGCTCAGCCACCGCTCGGTCCATCCCTGTCCTGCTCGCCCGCTGCTCCCGCTCGGTCCGTCCCTGCCCACCCGCCTTCTTGCAGCCACCGCCGGGCCATGGGGGTGGGGAGGAGTCGGCGTTCGTCACGGTGGGCACCACGAGTTTCGATGAGCTGATGGAGAAAATCTCCTCTGAGAAGGCCATGAGGGTGAATTACCGCAATGGCGGAGGCGGAGGAGACGGACCCAGGGGGACGAGACCGCCATTGCCACAGAGGGCGGGCGGGGGATCGGGGTGAGTGATGAGGGAGAGAGAAGGGACCAGGGCCTCCACTGAACCCCCCCAGTGGCGGGGGAGACGATAGTCAAGTTACTGTGAGGAGGGGAGAGAAGAGTTTGTGAGTGAGGCTGGACAGGCCGCGACGGTGGGGCAGGAAGGGCCGTTGCGTTGGCTGACAGGAGAAGAGACCAATCTGCGTGGTGCTGACTGAAGGAATCTGTGCACGCGTGGTTTTTAAGATTTTTAAACCTCGATAACTTTTACAATATACCACCGATCGGAACAAAACTTGTTGCACTCGCAGCATAGGAGAACGGTGAGTAACCTGGTGAACAATCGTAGCGCTATCGCATACCATTTTTGCGCAAATAGAAAAACCACCATGCAGTTTGAAATAAGAAATAATTGGCAGGAACTCAACAGGCTGGTGCAGACTGGCTCTGGAAGCCCGTCCTAATGTAAAATTAACACCGTCTATTGCTAAATTGTCCAATTTGCATTTCTTCTGTTTGTACTTTCTGCATTCAACTTTCTCTTTACATTAATGCTGTGAAGGTATTTGGTTTGAATCTGAGGTATTCGGATTATAATAAAACACCAAAAAAGTAACATGATTTTATTCTTTCAAGGATGTGGGCATTGCTGACAAGCAGCGTTTAATATCCATCCTTGGTTATTATTTGAAAGGGATTTAATACCAACTCAAATGAATGACAATGCATTTCAATGTATATACACCATTAAAATGGTTGCCAATCTTTGAAGGATTTTGCTAAAAATATAATTTTTAAATATTAATATTGATCAATTTAAAATCTCAAGTGAGATTCATGGAGATAATAACCTGATTATTGCAGTTATTTCTAAAAACACATAGTTACTGCCAGATGACAATTAACAACATAAATATCAACATAAACAGACTAATGAATTGCATAATGTTCATTGATAAAAATTACAGTGAAAGCATAATTCAGATTCCCTTGAAAACTTGCATGCAGCCACATTGCCTATTTTAGATTTAATTACAGTTATGTCAAACTTTAAACGTTCTTATTTGGGTATTGATAGCTCAAGACAATGATTCAATGTCCCTCCAGCAACTTAGAAAATACACGAGGATAGCCTGCTCAGAGACTTTCGGACTAAAACAATTCTGTATTCAACAGGTAACTGACTTTGCAAGAGAATGGTCCATGAGGTATTAAATAGCAATGATCGAATGGAGGTTGTCACGGGTGTTAGAAGTTATGGGGAGATGGCAGGAGAATGGGGTTCGGAGGGAGAGATAGATTAGCCATGATTGAATGGCAGAGTACACTTGATGGGCCGAATAGCCTAATTCTGGTCCTATCACATATGACTTGATCATCCAATATGAAGAGATCTTTAATGTATAACAAAGCTTGAGAATAGAAGACCCCAAAAGTAATTATTTTTCATCTTCATATGAGAAATACTGCATCATTTATTTGCAACTGTAAAGTACACTTGTTCATGAAAAGAAACTCAAAAGGGTTGAAATTCCACTGTGGGAGCACTTGCCCAGCAGTGAGTGCACAAAGGGCAAGAAAGGAGCCCTTGTCTTCTCCACCCCAAGTTATACTTCATTCAAATTTCCTCCATTGATATCTATACTTAGAATAAAGGGGAGGTCTTAGAATAAAAGGGAGGTCATTTAAGACTGAGGTGAGAAAAAATGTTTTCACCCAGAGAGTTGTGAATTTATGAAATTCCCTGCCACGGAGGGCAGTGGAGGCCAAATCACTGCATAGATTTAAGTGAGAGCTAGATAGAGCTCTAGGGGCTAGTGGAGTCAAGGGATATGGGGAGAAGTCAGGCATGGGTTATTGATAGGGGACGATCAGCCATGATCACAATGAATGGCGGTGCTGGTTCGAAGGGCCGAATGGCCTCCTCCTGCACCTATTTTCTATGTTTCTATGTATACCTGTAAAGGATACAGTGTTGTGTTAAACACTGGTTGTCAAATCAAGAAACAACCCAAGACTAAACTACATACTCTTTTAATATAAATAGACTGCTCCAACGTATCACATGGTCTCTTCTGGATCATTCTGTGCCATTGCCTCCTAATCCAGAACACTGGTTCTGGCTTCACTGAGCCAAGGTAAAAGAAGGAAACAAATCAGTAAAGAAAAACATATCTTCAATTTTATTGAAATCCAAGCTGCAGAATGTGTGTGTTCAGTTTTGCTTGGAGAACACCAAAGAAAATAGCTTGCTTACAGATTTTGTTTTTGATTAGTAAAGATAAACATTATGAAAAATGACCAAATAATTCAGTGCAGTAGTTGGAGCACAAGATTTTGAAGCACAGTTCAGTGCTAGAATATTTCGCTAATACCAACAGGTTAGAAAATGTTAATTTTTGAAAGGATTAGACAGTGAATTGATTTAAGACATGAATTATGATACCAGTTCTACACCAGAGGTCTGAGTGTAAATCCAGCCTGGGAATGAGGGATGAACATCCACTGTTCCTGACAGCTTTATAGCTATAATGTTAATGAATTGTTGGCTGCCACAAAACTACTGCAATTTAGAAATATTTGCATTGAGAGTTCTAGAGTGATAAGAGAGAGAAAATAATCAGCCTCCGATAGATAAACCAAACCAAGCAATTCACCCTCCCTTTTCTTAGAGCTAAGGTCAGTAGGTCATTTCTACTAATTAATCCTTCAGACCCTAGATCTATAATTGAAGCAACTTACAATGTTTGGGAATATCACTGGGCAAATGTACCAAAATGTTGTGACAAAAGGCACATTTCATTCTGAACACTAACAACTGGCAACTGTTATGAATAGCTAATTATCTCCAGTGTGCATCTGGGGTCAAGTAATAATGAAATAAATACTTGCCTATTCGGTTCAACAACAGTTGATTGCGCAGTCCTGATTAAAATTACACCACATTTCTTGAAACTTTGGTCATGCTGCACCATCTGATTTTCTGGGCTATTGGATTTTCCTTCTTTTAATACCTTAATACACTTTTAATACATTTTCCAGTGAACCTAGTGAGTTTGAGAAGTGCAGGAAACATACAATCATTCCGAACACGGGTTCCAGCATACGGTCCATACGTCAGAACCCAATCATGGCTAAAGATGCACACCAGTTTCCCAGCATCAGCCCCTGCCATCCTCAGGACTGCTGGCTCTGCCTACATACCCCATCAGCAATCTCGTCCCCTGATCTCATTCTGCACTAATGAGAGAACCAGGTTCCAAACCACCAAGTTCCAAACAACTGGATCCCACGTCGTTGGGAGTTTAATCGAACACTGTCTGGCCTAAAAGTTTCAGTCCTGGGACCATTGTTGCTAATTTCAATTGCACTGCAGCTCCCACTGAAATCATAAACATGCTGCTTGAAAACAAAGCCAGATTGTTGGGAGAGGTGAGGCGATCACGTTGCTGGGATAGAAAATAGCTGGATAGAGGAGGAAGGCTCTGAGGGAGGGAAATAGTGCTTAGGGTGGGGATGATTCAGAGGGAGCTGCAGATTACAAAAAAATCTGGATTGTCCATGAGTTAGGATGCAGGCAGGTGAGAAAAAAAAATACAATTGCACACTTGAAGGTATGGGCCAATTGGATGGCTAGTGAATGGCACGGGTTTGTAATTGAGATTGTAAGAAGCTGGATGCAAGGAGAATATAGCCTCAGGGTGATTGCGTCCTTGGAGGATTGTGAATTCTGATATAAGTAGGGCCTAGGAAGGCTGCAATATCTGAGGAATCTCAAAACATCGGGACATCAAAGCTTAGAGTTATATACAGCCTGGGTATTATGAAGTCAGGAGTGAAATCAATTAGTGGGGGTGGGGCTGAAATGCCTGAAGGATCAAAGAAAATATTATTAGCAGTCCTGGAACAAGCAGTGTTTGGCATCTGAATTACTCTCTTTCAGTGACTTCAGCAATTTATTTGGTCAGTAAGATTGTTAAGATCCCTTAAAAAGTAGTGAATTTTAAAAAATGCGTACATTTGTGTTAAACATTTTAGTCCACTGCATAATGACCACTGCCGACTGACATGATCCTTCCTTCAAAGGCCAGCATTCTGCTCTTAATTGTTCATAATTAAATTAACAATACTGCCAGTCTATAAAAAAAATGATACACTCTGCAATTTTAGCATTCCAGGAGGGGGTTAATTCAAAGCAGCTTCCAACATTTCAGGGTTGCCATTGAGGAGGATTGGACACCAAATTGTAGCTTCCCTGCCACAGCAGAAAATAAATTATACACTTCAGGCATTTGAATAGAACTGAGTGAACAGAGGAGATGAAGGCCAGCTCACAGAAGTATTGGCTATGTCAAGTTTGCTGGGAAGGTTCCAGGACCCTACATCTGCTTGGCAACAACTCAGAAAGAGATAGAGTTACGCCTTCGCTGGTACAGAGCTTTCCCAGGCTACAATATATGAAAAACAGCTTTCTGTGCATTAGGGAAGAGCTCAGCAGCACTGCATCATACATATTAATCTCTTCACTCTAAAAGGGGGTTTACAGTCACATGGTCCACCAAGTTTACAAGCACATTCCACTGCTGTGTCATGTACGTGCTCAAGCCACATGAACTGTCTCTATTTTATAATATAAACACTTTACCCTCTCAGACTTAAATACTAAAAACCTTTGCAGAAATTTGCTTAAGAACAAATTGAAAAATATTACTAATGCTGACAGTCATAATGTGACCCTGTTTAGCAATGTGAAAACATTGCTATCCCCCATGGCACATTATTACTTCAAAAAAGTTATGAAAAATGCATGAGTATGATAGCGTAAGAAGTTACTTTACTAATAATCCAAGGACTTGAACTAATGATTCAGAGAACGAGTTCAAATGTCACCATAGCAGCTGATGAAATAAATTCAATTAATTTAATAAATCTAGAATAATAAGTTAGCAACAGTAATGTGGACTACTGGATTGTTATGAACAACTCCTCAAGGTCACTTCTATACCCCGGAAAAGAAAATCTACTGTTTTTATCTAGTCTGGCACATAAGTAATTCCAATCTAATAATGTGTAGGAAAGAACTACAGATGCTGGTTTAAATCAAAGATGGACACAAAATGCTGGAGTAACTCAGCGGAACAGGCAACATCTCTGGAGAGAAGGAATGGGTGACCTTTCGGGTCTCAACCCGAAAGGTCACCCATTCATTCTCTCCAGAGATGCTGCCTGTCTCACAGAATTACTCCAGCATTTTGTGTCCAAACTAATAATATTGTGGCATACCCCTAAATACCCACTCAAATGCACATACCATAACATTATGAAAAACAATAGTAAAATAATCAACCTACGCATAGGATTTGAACATGATAAAGACACACTAAACCAAATTAACTTTAGTGATTCCTGATCACTCAAATCTGGGAGCTCATTCCAGAATTGAGAGAACTGTCCTATGGACATCTTAAACATTAGGCTCCATCCCTGGGTGTGAACTATCCCAAATGTAGGACAGATCCAAAGTTAAAAGGATGGGCCTCAAATTGGTCAACATTGACTGCAGACCATTGGGGCGGCATGGTGGCGCAGCTGTCTAGTTGCTGCCTTAAGCCCCTGTCCCACTTGCTTGAGTTACTCACGAATTCACCCGAATTTTCCCCTAGATTCAAACACGGAGAATGTCCGTAGCGACTCCGTAGATATTTCGTAGTGGCTTGTAATGCCAGCCATAGGCACTCGGGGCATCAGGTAAGTCAGGACGTTTTTTCAGCATGTTGAAAAATATCCACAAGTAAAAAAAAATAGCCCCGAGTACCTACGGCTGGCATTTCCTAGTTTGAATCAAGGGGAAAACTCGGGAGAATTTGTGAGTAACTCGGGAAAGTGGGACATGGGCACCCGAGACCCGGGTTCCACCCTGACTACAGGTACTGTCTGTACAGAGTTTGTACGTTCTCCTCGTGACATGTGCATTTTTTTTCCAGGCACTCCAGTTTTCCCCCACACACCAAAGGTATGGGTTTATAGGCTAATTGGCCTGGTAAAATTGTGAATTGTCCTTAATGTGTGTGGGATAGTGTTCGTGTGTGGAGATTGCTGCTCGGCGCAGTCTCGGTGGGCGGAAAGGCCTGTTCCTGCGATGCATCTCTCAACTAAAACTAAACATCGTGAAGGCATCAGATCAAACTCAGGCATGTAAACTGTCTAATGATGACTAGGCGATAGATCAGGACTCTTCCATGTTAAAAACTGATGTAGAAAAAACACCAAAGACTTCCTTCATGCTTCCTCCACACAAAAGCTACACCATAGGAGTCTATCGATTGTTGCAGTTCACTGCTACCAAAGTTGGTGTGTAGCACAAGGTTAAAGAATCATAACAAGAGAAAAGCCAACTTAACCCTGTCCTTGCCAATCTACCTTCCACTGATAAATGTCTCTGATAACATTGATTCCTTATGGAGGAAAAGCCCCCATAACAGAAGAAACCCTCAATTGTACTGTGTAGTATTTTCATGATGAGTGAGGAAGATTCAAATGTTGAATTCTTCAAAGGCAAAGTTCTTGGCTAAGCAACCATAGACCACTTCACCACGAAATCTCTCTCCAATAGAAGCTTGGAAGTACTCATTTTGCTAGTCATTACAGTGTTTGGATCTATTGTGATTCCTCAGATAATGAAACATCCATACCCACTTGAAACAAGAGCGGAACAATAATCAGAAGTGAGCTGATAAAGATAAATACACTCATTCAAACAAGTACCAGGTAAAGATAATCATAAAAACAAGAGCCCAATCAACACCCTTTAACACTCAGTAGTATTACTGCTGTTGAATCCCCTGCTATCAACATCCTAGGACCTCATTATAAACCAAATGTTTTACTGGGGTAGCCAAGTGGATAATGTCACCATAAGTGTGAATTAGATGCTGAATATTCTGCTGCAACTGGCTCACCTTCTGTTTCACCAAAGCTTTTCCACCTTCATGACAAAACATTTTTTGTTACTTGCCTGGAAAGGTGGAGGATTGCAGTCCCCCCCCCCCCAAAAAAAAACCTAGAAATGTGCACCAAGACAAAGCAGGCATTTGATGGACACTCTCCCCACTACTGTAAGCACCATTCTCTCTGCCCCTGGTGAACTAAGGCTGCAGTATTTGCTAGTTGCAGGATGCAATTCAACGAGGTTCTTTAATAGTACCTTCCCTCGGCATTTCTCGCTTTAATTTTTCTTGCTTTTTACCTCCCGTGTTTATTGTTTTCATTCGGGAACTGTGTGTAACTTTGGTTGTTTAAGCCAGAACGGTCGAGTGAATGATAGAATGGAGTATATTGCAAGCTATCCAGAAAGAGGGCCTGCATAAAAGCATCCAGTTCTGACGATGTTTGATTACAAAGAGCTGTAAGGGCTTATTTATATTTTAATGAACTACTTCAGTTATGTTGGTGCATGTTACAGTGCCCTCCATAATGTTTAGGACAAAGACCCATCATTTATTTATTTGTCTCTGTACTCCACAATTTGATATTTGTAATAGAAAACAATCATATGTGGTTAAAGTGCACATTGTCAGATTTTAATAAAGGCCATTTTTATACATTTTGGTTTCACCATGTAGAAATTACAGCTGTGTTTATACATAGTCCCCCCCCCCATTTCAGGGCACCATAATGTTTGGGACACACGACTTCACAGGCGTTTGTAATTGCTCAGGTGTATTTAATTGCCTCTTTAATGCAGGTATAAGAGAGCTCTCAGTACCTAGTCTTTCTCCTGTCTTTCCATCACCTTTAGAAACTTTTATTGCTTTTTCTCAACGTGAGGACCAAATTTGTGCCAATGAAAGTCCAATAAGCCATTATGAGTGAGAAACAAGAATAAAACTGTTAGATACATCAGCCAAACCTTAGGCTTACCAAAATCAACTGTTTGAAACTTCATTAAGAAGAAAGAGAGCACTGATCAGCTTACTAATCGCAAAGGGGCTGGCAGGCTAAGGAAGACCTCCACAACTGATGACAGAAGAATTCTCTCTATAATAAAGAAAAATCCCCAAACACCTGTCCGATAGATCAGAAACACTCTTCAGGAGTTAGATGTGTCAATGACCACTGTCCTCAGAAGACTTCATGAACAGAAATACAGAGGCTACACTGCAAGATGCAAACCACTGGTTAGCTGCAAAAATAGAATGGTCAGGTTACAGTTTGCCAAGAAGTACTTAAAAGAGCAACCACAGTTCTGGAAAAAGGTCTTGTGGACAGATGAGACAAAGATTAACTTGTATCAGAGTGATGGCAAGAGCAAAGTATGGAGGAGAGAAGGAACTGTCCAAGATCTAAAGCATACCACCTCATCTGTGAAACAAGGTGCTGGCTGTGTTATGGCCTGGGCATGTATGGCTGCTGAAAGTACTGGCTCACTTATCTACATTGATGATAAAACTGCTGATGGTAGTAACATAATGAATTCCGAAGTGTATAGACACATCCTACCTGCTCAAGTTCAAACAAATGCCTCAAAACTCATTGGCCGGCAGTTCATTCTACAGCAAGACAATGATCCCAAACATACTGGTAAAGCAACAAAGGAGTTTTTCAAAGCTTCGAAATGGTCAATTCTTGAGTGGCCAAGTCAATCACCCGATCTGAACCCAATTGAGCATGTCTTTTGTATGCTGAAGAGAAAACTTAAGGTGGACTAGCCCCCAGAAGAAGCATAAGTAAAAGATGTCTGCAATACAGGACTGGAAGAGCATCACCAGAGAAGACACCCAGCAATTGGTGATGTCCATGAATTGCAGACTTGAAGTAGCCATTGCATGCAAAGGATATGCAACAAAATACTAAACATGATTACTTTCATTCACATGACATTGCTGTGTCCTAAACATTATGGTGCCCTGAAATGGGGGGGGGGGGGGGGGGGGACAATGTATAAACACTGCTGTCATTTCTACATGGTGAAACCAAAATGAAAATAGAATGGCCTTTATTAAAATCTGACAATGTGCACTTTAACCACATGTGATTTTTTATATTACAAATCTCAAATTGTGGTGTACAGAGTCAAATAAATAAATGATGGGTCTTTGTCCCAAACATTACGGAGGGCACTGTATTTTGTCCCTAATGCCACCGGAGCTGAGCTGGATGATTTACCACAGATCGAGGATTATCCGAGAAGTGTTTAGCCTTATATCTTATAGCTATCTACAAAATTAATGTTAACCTGACATGGGAACCTTAGCTCAAATTATTAACAACGGTAAAGCTTTATTTTGAGAAAAGGGATCAAATAGAAAAAAAAAAAAATTACAATATTTTATATTAATTCCAATGGGGTATTTGAACTGTTTTAACCACAGTTAAAACTACATTCAAACGGTAAATTCACTGTAGTCATTGTTTAAATAGCTGGCAGCATGTTGCAATTACATAATTATGCCCATGTTGCACCTCATACATGGCTTAATGTTTCCTTTTCACACCAAGATATAACATTTCTAGTTTACTAGTAAAAAAAGGGGAGGGCGTTGGGGGGGGGGGGGGGGGGGGGGGGGGGGGGGGGGGGGGGGGGGGGGGGGAAGAGATTGTTCAAATAGTTCAAAACACCCAGACCCTTCAAAATAAATTGAGAATGCTTGTAGGACTGCATTCACAAACTAACTGAGTAACCATGGACAGTTTCAGGCTCAGATAGTAATAAACCACCAGTTCTCATTGGTTTTCAGTTAACTCAGACTACATTAAGAGCTGCTCCGTTACCTGTCTTTGGCACAAGTGAAGTCTGAAACCAGATCCAGCCGGAGTAATCCATGACCAGGCAAGATTTTAAATGAATATTCGTATTGGTTTATTATTATCACGTGCACGGATACAGGGAAAAACATTATGTTGGAGGAACTTTTAATGATAAGCATTGAGATTCTTTGTTTAAAGAAAGTATTTATCTCTTTCGTAAACTCATGAAATTACAACATCCATTTTAACAACCATCACCAAATCTTCACATGCAAAATGGTTACTCCCGTAGTCATTGACACCATAAAACTGTCTAATAAAGTTTCTCAACCATCGATGATACTTTTCAATTGGCAGAAAGTTTTCATCGGAGGATGGAAATGAAAAAGGTTCGAACGTTTCAGCAACAAAGGTTTGAAATTGAAACAAAATTGCCTTAATTCCAGCAGAAAATTCCACATAAGAGCTTGATTTATTAAACAACGACAGAATGCCATTCACATGAGGCTTTAAATGACACTTCTTGATGGTCCTAAAACAAAACTATGGAAGCAGACAAAGGAAGATAATGCAGCCTTAAATTCCTTTAAAAATGCACTCCGTCAAATTCCAAATGAACAATTATAAGTGGGCCACAAAATGATTTAAATGGCCTCTTGCTGCTTAGATATTTTGAATTGTTTAGAAGCCAATCAAAATAATGACTCTACTATTAATCTCCGTTAGCCAATGTAAAATGATAATCCACCATAATATAGGTCATTGCAAGATCTCAAATTCTTTAATCACAACAGCTTATATCAGTTAACAACACACTATGGACTGTGTTGGCTATCGGTACTCCTAACTATATTCATTTCAGAATATTTTCTAATTAACCGAACAAATCTTCAAACTTTTTTTTTGAAGGCAAGCAATCCATTTTTCTAAGTGCTTATAACTTAAGTTTTTATCTTCTACGGTGATTATTAAATTGGATGGAGCATGCATAGGATGAATTTTGCGGTAAATCACTAATACAGAGCCAAGGCAGGCACAAACCGCATTGCTTCATTTGTTTGAATGTAGTCACTGACCTTGAATCAGCATGTGATTTATTTAACACTCTTTATCTCAATGTCATCAATTAAAATCTCTCACAATTTAATTAGATTTAATGTTATATTTTTGACAACTATTTCAGTCTCTTTCAATTCTGTTTAAACTTTCTGATCATTAGTGGCATTTATATATAGTTTAAAGGCCTTTGACAGCTGCAAGCGTCAAAAGGCCACTGGTGCCGATAATAGTCGAGGCACTCACAGCCCGTCCCATTTCGTTGAATCCAGGGATGGAAGCTCAGTTCAGTCAACCCTTCATATGTGGATCGCGTTAGTGTTGACGAATAGGAACCCAGAGGCGGCAAGTTTGGGCAGGGCCAAATGCACGACAATCCAGCTCATTATATATAAGAAAAACAAAGGCTTAAGTTGTTATTATAGTCGGGTATATCAACTTTCAAGGTTAATCTTTTTTACATCAATATGTCAATACAGCACAATGGCTTTGTTTCTTCACTGCTATTTAAAATGGTTTCCATTAGCATACTCTGCAATATTGTTAACTTTCAGTTTTTTTCTATCTCCCAGACTGGGAACTGACAATATTCACCATAGTTTCAGAATAGAGTATGATTATCTGTACTAAAATATTATATTTATAGCACCACAGTGCAATGAGGAAGCATTTTTGGGAAGAAAAAAAGTCATACTTTAATGGATTGGGTTTCTGCTGAATAAGTGTTATACTAGTTTGAAACGGGATTGGTTTAAAATAGTATTAATCAAAACCAAGAACTGTCCACCCCATTCTCCTTGTGTATCTGTCAGTTTGCAAAAAATACATACTTTTGAGAAACAAACCAGCAACAGCAACAAAGCAATTACGTTATGTGATGTTTCCCAAAAATATTTTATAAACAGGGTAGGCATGCTAGAATCTACTGTGCAAAACACAGGTCAGAAAAACTGTTTTAGAAATATCATGATATCACCAATCCCATTTTAATGGAAGGTACACAAAAATGCTGGAGAAACTCAGCGGGTGCAGCAGCATCTAAGGAGTGAAGGAAATAGGCGACGTTTCGGGCCGTTTTCCATTTTAATGGAATATTTTTTCAGATGTTTCCCCCAGAAACTGGCCCTTTGCTCAAGAAAACAAAAGTGTTGTCATGATTCTTCTTAGCCATGATAATTGAATTGAGAACATTATGTTGCAAGGGGCAATATAGTAATATGTTTTAATGTTATGTTTTATTCTTAATTGTTTATTGTATGTCATGTTGTTACTTACGGGGGGCATACCAAGGCAAATTCCTTGTATGTGTATATACTTGGCCAATAAACCAATTAATTAATTAATTAATTAATTTGTTCATTTTAGGATTCACATATAAAAGGAAGAGGGGTGTGAGGAATTGCATTTGACTATAAATAGTCTTTGGGCTTGATTACTCCATTCAAAATCAGACATTTTATTTTTAAATGATTTCAATTTTGCACCAAAATAATACTTCATTAACTCAAAGTGTCTATGAAATCCACCTGCATCCCCTTAATAACTGACATTTTCTTCCACAAAAACTATGCTTTTATAAAATAAAAACTTATTGATACCTGGGAGAATTGTTATTTTCTGGCTCGTGCTAAACAAGGGCCATGGTTTTTGAAAAAAGTTGTCAATTCCAGCTTACTTTCACCAAGCATGGTGTCTTCATCTGCAGTTGCTTGCATGACAACAGTAATCCCTTGGCAAATTAATTTTATTTATTCAGAATCATTAAAATATCTTAGAATTGCAGCATACACTTCTATGCATCACTCAAATGAAAGCTTCCCAGCTCTGGCACAGTGTGAACATGTTTATGTGGCTACAATGCTGAATAAGTCATAATTATGTACAATTAATCTGTTAATAATTGATACGCTTTGTGGTAATTAAAGATTTATTAATCATTTTTAAATCATGCTAGATTCCACTTCTGGCAAAGAAGATGAAATCTGTTCATACCCTTTGGGCAGCCCAGTAGCTTTGAGAGTTCAAATCGAGCTTTTTAACCAGATGGCCACAGGTTGGAGTCCCTCGGCCATTGATTTGTACTTATCACAGGACCAGCAGTGACTTAGGTTCATGAGATAGAAAATTCCTCTGGGTCTCCACCTTTTACAAACTGTATAAGGACTAGATTAAATATTTATGGTCTTCTAATGGCTCAGCTGGCTTCGGCAGTTGAGTAGTACAAGCAGGAAGGTCCTGAGTTCATTACCTGCTTAATGCTGAGTTAGCCTACCTCAGCCACGATAGTTACAGATTGATTTCTCTATATCTGGTGGAGGAATCAGAAATTAGATGCAGTTCCACGGCCAAAATAAGTGCAGCATGGTTGTGGATGGTCAGATTTGCCTACTGTACATTCAATCTAAAGATGATATGCCAACACTCATTCTAGTTTCGCCTGGGCAAGACATTAGAAAGCACTTATGAGAAGAATCCATGTTTAGGAAAGAACTGCAGATGCTGGTTTAAATTGAAGGTAGACACAAAAATGCTGGGGTAACTCAGCAGGACAGGCAGCATCACTGGAGAGAAGGAATGGGTGATTTTTCGGGACGAGACCCTTTTCAGATTTCTGCAGTCTGAAGAAGGGTCTCGACCCAAAACATCACCCATTCCTTCTCTCCAGAGATGCTGTCTGTCCCACTGAGTTACTCCAGCATTTTGTGTCTACCTTAGAAGAATCCGTCTTTGTGTTTAGGAAAAACATAGTGGCCTGTAAAACTGAACTTTGCCAGTTTTATTGATGTCAGTGCAAGATCAGTTGTCCTTCAGGAGAAATGGGGCAAATGGTCGGTAGACAGAGAATCAATGCATAATTTAACATGAACTGAGATTAAATAAAAAATAAATAAAAAATAGATTTAAAAAAAAATGCAGAAACAAAAATGGGAAATCACTTCACTTATTACATGCATTTGGGCTAATGTATAAACCAGGAACAAACATTGCAAAGTGTGAATATGTTCTCCATCACACATGATGGAATTGATTTTAAAAATAACAAAAAGCCATAGTTAAGCAGCCCAAGTAATCTTTTGAGCCCTAATATTCTAAACAACACCACGTTTATTCCCCTTGGGGCAGAAATTTCTGCCTTTACCGATTTTAGCAAAGAAAGAGCAAGAACAGCATTCTAACTTTTCTTCAAAATCAGCATGGACAGGACTTTTGTGAAAGATTGTTGCTCAATTATAATGAGGATCGGGCCTTGCATTCAAAAAGGATTGCAGGGAATTATTTTCTGATTTATCATTTCTTTTTCTCTATTTCATCAGTTTTTTGAGCAAACAATAGTGTTTTATAAAGTACATTATCCTTATTTGCACTTATTCCTTGAATGACCTCAAAGTAAGTAAAATAAACAAACACAAACTATGGCCAATTGAAAACATTGTAAATAACAAAGATTGGGGAAATGTAGTCATATAAAAATACACCTTCTACCTCAAAGATTTGGAGTTTAATGTATGCCAGATTGATAAGAAGAAAGGAAAGATCCGCATTTTACAGTATCATTTATAATCTCGGGACTTCTCAGTTTTACAGACAGTTAAATATTTGTTTAGCTGTAGTGTTTGTTGCAATGTGTAAAAATGAAAATCATCCACTATGATTTGTACAAGAATTTTTACATGAAATGAGACCTAAGCCATTTATAATATACTTCCTCGGGAGTAATATACCCCAGAATTAACAGAGTTTAAAAAACAGATTAGTTAATTCAAGACACAATGATTACTAACATGTTAACTGGACACAAAGTTAAAACATATAGGTGAGGCACCATAGAGGGGCAGAGCTGAGCAAAAAGGAAATCACAAATTGTTCCAGTCCCAATACACAACAAATTTTAAAATAGTACTCAATCACTATAGTATTTTTTTCTTTTCTATTAGATCAGTAGATCCTGCTATCCTTAAAGGATTGATAATTTTCAATTGTAATCCATTTCAAGGGGTAAACTTCAGTGCAATCTAAGCTGAAGGGACAGCTCCTGTTGTGTTGCTGGTCAACAGGGTTAGTTCATGTTACATTACAAGATCAGCAACAGCACTAGGCTTTGCAATGAAATCTCCCTTCCAAAATTTTTAATTAATTTTCAAAAATCTCAAGGAGCAGGCACCATGATGTCAATGCACACACCTCCATTTATAAATCTGCTAACATGTCTTGGAAGACGCATTAGTAAGTATCAATGGGTTCTTTGAAGACAAACAGCGGTTGGCTAGGTTCCCAGATCCACTGAAAGGGATGAGAGCTTTGGCGTAGTTGCTGGCCAAGACAGGATGAAAAGGGTTAAGAAACAATTCATCAGTCTCGATAATGAAATATAAACATACTA
Source organism: Leucoraja erinaceus (assembly GCF_028641065.1). NCBI lineage: Eukaryota > Metazoa > Chordata > Chondrichthyes > Rajiformes > Rajidae > Leucoraja > Leucoraja erinaceus. The sequence goes on from NC_073386.1 coordinate 29,722,780, forward strand.
TTCGGCACAGCTTGTTTATGAATAACAAGTACGTGCAAAACTGGACCCGTTCACTTCCATTTCAAATAGGCCTTGCAGAAATTTAGGCTTACGTTTACAAGCATAGACTGGCTGCGCATTTGCAAAAAAACGGGCAAAACAGGAACAGTTAATCCAATACCATGATCAATCAAAGTAATTTATAATATATTTCAGTCAAAAGATTTTGCTTTTTATTCAATTCAATGGAATTATTCTGCAATGCTCTCTTCACTGGGAATGATTGTTTTACTGCTAAACAAAATGGAAACATTTAGCCTATTTTAGCACAGTTGTCAAACACTTTTACAACCTAACAAATAAAAGCCTCGGTGCTTTTAAAATGTCAGATATTGTATGAGATTCAACTGCGAAATTATATAAATAGAAACAACAAAAATGTACTTTTTCAAAGGGTTTCTCTGAAATGCGAGTCCCATAAGCCGCTGCCCATGTTGATGGCAGAACTGTGTATTTATCTGGAAATGTGATTCTCCTTGAGGTTAATTTTTCAGTTTTGCGGGCATGGTTTTCATTTCATATTCAAAACTATAAATCAGGCTTGATTGTGAATATCAACACACAATGTTCTGTTTAAAATTTGAATATGCACACTACCGTGCAGTTCATGCTCTTTATTCGCCGAAAACATTGGTGTGTCAATAAAGGAAATAAAGCTGCTTTTCCCAAAACATGGCGAACAATGCTTATTTTAAATTTTAAAACACCAAATAAGTCTCTGATTTTTAATGAAGCAGAAGTTTGTAACATCAAATATCACATTGGCAGCCAGACTGTGACAGTACCGCAGGGTCTTCCGACAGCTGAGTGTTATCTGTCCTTCCACGCACACCCTCTTCATCTCTCTTTCTTCCTGGCCCACATTCACGCTATCCAGATGGACCATCAGTTTCAAACCCATGCCAACATCATCAAGAACAGCTTGCACGATGTTTGGGGAAAACAAAGATGATGGATTAAGTATCAGATGTGATGTGGGGGTGGCTGGTGGGGAGGGGGTGGGGTGGGTATGGGTGTGCGTGTGACTATGACTTTGAGCTTAACTGCAACTTTGAAACATGGCTTTTGAAGCCTGCTTTACTGGGAAAATAAGTGCTTAAATTGGAGCAGGAAAGCTGAAATGGAGGCCCAGTAATTTATTTGATTGGAGCCTTTCGTCCAACCAAAAGTTCAGTCAAACCTATTATAATGGATGCAGCTAAAACACTCGCAAAAAAATAATGAAACTACCTCGGAGCAACATGGTCGCATGCCACTATGGATGCTGCACAGATTTAATAATAATAATAAATCAAATTTGCTACATAATCTTGGATTATTAACGGAAACGTAACAGGGATTGTAAATTTCAGTTTACAATTGCGTTTTCCTTTATTCCCACTCATTTTAAGTTGTATTTTGTTACATAGCTAACAGGTCTGACAACTCACAGCCGAGGCATGCTTTGACAGTTTATATAACACTCAGAAATCTCTGAATATTTTGCTGGCTATCGCATTCTAAAGGTTTTTCACATCAAGGATCAAATGTATTTGTCCAGCAAACTTTCTTTCCGTGATAAACAAAGCTGAATATTATGAGTCAAAGTCAACATGAATTCTGTTGTAAACTAAATGACTGAGAACTGGAAGAATGGCTATTTGCTGTCAAGGTTTAATTCTAATCTTATTGTGGGGGGGAAAGGATTACAGGAAATTAACAACAGTGAGAAACAGCCTGGAATGTTAACTTTATCAGAGAATATGAAGAGTTCTGGGTAACACACTAACTTCTTCCTGATATTTTGCAACCTCGGAATTAAATTTTAGATATTCAAGAAAGAGTCATTGAACAATTGCAATTTGGGGAAATTAAAATGTTCCTGAATTAAAAGGTTTTACCACTTCTTCTCCCAATCCAGAAAATTGTTGCAATGTTTTACATTGGCCACTGCAGACTGAAAGGCAAAGGGAAATCTTTGCCCGAGAGGTCTATATGCACTGTACACATCAATTGTTCATGCAAGATTTCTGACATGGCTCAGTTAAGTCTTTGAAACTTTTTTTTACTTTCTCCTCAGTTATAAATGTGCAATAGAAGAACGACTGTAGTCAAAACTGTAACATATACGTTTATTTCTATTTAACTACATTCAAAACGCATTTGCTATTTATCTGAATTACAACATATTCCAGACATTTCATATACGAGGCTGACACACAATAGCAACAAATCTTATTACAAAATGTGTGTTATGTCTTGAACTCGAAACACACAAATGATGGATGATTTATAACAGCATCCCTGATAAAAATCTTAATTTGATGAAATGCAATGTATGAGTCTCACATTTTAAAAATAATCTACTGCGTTGCATAGCACGTTCATTCCAGGGTTACACTCGCACAGCTGGATTATGTCTGAGATCTGCTCTTTCTTCTACAAAAGCCACATAATACAGTACAGGGAATCTGTATGGAATAAATATGCAATAGTGCGGCCCGTGCTAGAGAGTATCTTTTAAAGAACTTAACTTGCAATCAAACTGAAAAGTAACTGAACCCAGAACATATTGAAAAGAAAGCAGGAGCAAACAAAATAGGGAGATAATGCAATGCAAACAAATTACCAAAGAGAAACGAGGTGACGCTGTACTAGTTGACTTTTATTTAATTGAGAATTTCATGAAAAAAAAATCCCATAATATTTTTCCATGAAATAATAATACCCTGTGTTCTATGGATTGAAAACCTAAAAACACCATAAATGCCCGCAGCATTATCCAAGTTTTTACTTTTGCATATAAAGAGCTAACAATGTGGTTCAATGCATTCACACGCAGCTTGATGCAACGAGTGAACAATTAAACAGCACACATCAATTCAAATAAAGAAACTATTCAGATTTTTTCGCTACTGCTTTTAAAATAAATACAAGAAAGCAATTACACCAAGCTATCTTAGCTGCAAGTCAACAAACAAGGAATCATTGTCAATAAACAAAAATATATTCAGATAAGGAGATTAATATAGTAATATACAAATAAAACTGAGCCTATTTAAGATTAGTGACTGTGAAAAGTAATGTTCCTGTAATCTATGTAACACCATGGGATAAAGAAAACAAATTACTTTACCTAGTGCCTGTTATTAATAAATATTCTAACATCAAATAAAATAACTAAAAGTGCAAAAAATAAATTAAATGCAGTCGGTTGCAGATATTATGCAAAAAAACAGTTAACATCATACATCTGCATTAATGGAAATTGTGGCCCACAAACCAGCTTTTTCCAGTACATGGCTTGGAGTAAAAAATAATCCAAATGTAAGTCACATTTACTCATAAAATTAATACTTAAATTCAGTTTAAATTGTCTTTTGGAGCCCCATCAAACACCTGTGTTTTATTAAATATGCTGCAGAATTATTCGATTTGTTCTTTTGTTCTGAAACTAATATCAGGCCACAAAAGTAAAGGCCACTTTGATGGAAAATATATTTTTTACGATTGACCATTGTCAAGTTTAATGTTTTCTTAACAAAATCAGTCATTGTTAACTACTCAATATTGAAATTAGCAAATATAATACTTGATGTGTATGACTGTCTATGATGTAAAGGTTTTCATTGAAGAAACTATTAATGCCCTCTTAAAAAGTACCCAGTTTAACTTTTAAATAAAAGTGTTTTTACATATTTGTAATTTGAGATACATTTCCTCAGCCCATCTTTTTAAAATTTCCAGAAAGTAATCCGAATCTTCGATAAATCTGAGCATGGTTTGAACAGCAGATACCTACTGATTAGTTAGGGGGAAAACATCAGATTAGTTTTCTCAGAAAGTGAACAATGCTTTCAATGGAAAAAAAACAAATTGCTTAAATGAAACAAATTAATAACATTATTTTGTAGTCACAACTACCTCAGGCATATATTTGAATGATCACAAATTGCGGTGAAAATTGGAATATCAATTTCCCCTCATGACAAATACGAGTTCTTTTTGATTTCAGCAATTATGGGTGCTATGGAAAAGCTTGAGAAACAAATAATGTGTAAGCCTGTAATTAGCAAATAATGGTGAATTCTGTGGAAATGACCCATAAACTCAAAGGTTTGGTCAGTCTATAATACCTCCACTTCAAATCAAATGGATTATGTCCAATGTTGTGACACACAAGTAACATAAAAGATTCTGTTGACTAAACCCACATCCCTCTGAGGCCACTTTTTGAAAATCGGTAAGAAAAACAACCATTTTTTTAGCCAAAAATATTACATTTAATAAAGAAATAAAGTACAATTTACCTGAATTTTTTGAAAACCAACAAAGGAGTTTAGCCTAGTGATTCCAGGACACAATATTGTATGAAAATGAGCATGCTTAAATAAATGTGTGTAAATGCATGCGGCTGAAGAACAATAAAATGTTATTTTATAATTTCTTTACTACATCAGAATTCAAATCCTAAATTAACCTTACTATACCATTACAGAAAGATTTAAAATAGTTAATTCCTCTCCTAAATAAATATGAATGGCTTTGTCGAGAAAAGGCAAGACAAACTCTTTCCTCCGTGGACACACAGCAAATGTAAAGGGTTAAATAAATACAGTTGCAATGCTTTAAAGTGAAAAGTATCAGGACTTTAGAATTATTTAGATATGAAACTGTAAGTTAGATGGGTGAGGAAAGAGACAAGGAGCAAATTATTTCAAAACACCTTGGTAATGATGCAATTTTATTGTTTCCATCATGATTTTCATTTAATCTTCCTATTTGCAAAATGTTTCCTCCATTTATTCAATTTCACACTGATGAATCTCCCAAAGTGATTTTAAATTCATTTTGCATGCTGCAAGGAATACTTTCTATTTCTTCCATATTTACAGGACAAATTATTTCTGGTTCAAATATTTTTATTCTATCTCAATAAATAGTCGTGATCTAGGTGATATTCCTTTGTGCTCTGTCCACTCACCACATACCCAACCTACCAATCTACGCATACTTTTACCATAAAGTTGCTGTTCAAGAACTAAACACAGTGTACTATCTTGATATTTCTTTTTTTTCACAATTAATTTTGTGCTGCATTTGTGACTGAGATATAATAAAACGCAACAAGAAATAAGAAAAAAATGCTGAATATGCATTTTCCCACAATAGTTTCTCAATAGTTGAAGATTTTTATTTGTTAAATAAACACTAAAATAAAAGTGTACAAAGAATTTGAAGATGTGCAGCTAGCTGTTAATAAAACATTATTTAAAAAATATTTGTTATTAAATCTATCTTAAAAATTCAACATTAACTTTACATAGACACAATAACTTTGACAGTAAACAGATTTTTTTTGTCCTCTACAAAGTTGAGTACTAATGAAGTGTGTCTAAAAGTCTATATGAATACTTAATAGAAGCCAAATTTACTATCCACAATGTAGGAAATCTAACCTCTTTATAAGTTAATTGTGCATTTGCTTAACAAAAAAGTAAAACATATAATCGCTCTCCGTCCTTCGTCAGTATTCATTAAATTAAAATGCAAATTTAATGATATGCCTAGGACTGCGCTATGCATTTTGGCAAACAAAGACAGGGGAACAAGGCTCACTGTTTTTATTATCACTGCTGAATAACGCCAACTTTTCACAAAAATCTCTTTAGCCGTATTTCGACTGATTTCAGCGTACTTCATTGGATTCCAACATAATGACCATAATTTTGTGAGTTTTATTCAGTAATTTACACCTGCTGCCAGCGCAGATCAAAAAACTAGACTGAAAACAGTATAGTCCGATGCTACCATCCTGGTGAAAAGACGTAGCGAAACTGGCATGATTTCTCTTGTAAATGTCAAATCAAAGACAAAATAGAGTTGGGGCAGAAATTCAAAATATTATTTTTGATTTCCAAAGTTGACATGAGAATCTATTGCATTTCTACAGAGAATGCGTTATTAATTTTCCGACGACTGATTTTTTGAAAAAGAATGGCATTCATTTTCCACTGTATAAAAATTTGAATCTCACACCACTTCCTCATGTCATGGTAGTATGTCCCTTTTTTGGAAACATTTTAATTGCAGTTTATTTTGTATCAGAAACTCAGCCATACTGAGTGCATCAAAAACTCTAAAGGAATTCTTTTTTTATTTTAGTTAAAAATCGTAGGTTAGGGAATCCTCAAATGTGCCAGAGGGCTTGGTAATTCGAATTGCTACATTTAGAATCTGCCTCCATGTTGAACATTTGTAAGATTCGATACTAAAATGTCAAAAGCATTAGTATAGAACAATGCCACAAAATTTGTGACAGTTTCCATTAAGGCCTCTGTAAACATCAATAAAAATACCTACCTTCGTTTCGGAGTCCTTGCAGTCACCATTTAAGCGATACATTTATGTAATCCAATATAGATTAAAATACTATTCCAAAATATTTTAACATTTACTGGAACATAATCAGCAGTATTTAGAATAATAGTGGTCACAAAATACCTCACAAAGAGAAGGGACTGAATTGCTATGAATAGTTCTCTCCTTTTTTTGGATACCAAAAAATCTACTAATTTGCAAAATTCAAAATTAGCTTATCTTAGATATATTTAAAATATTAAATCCAACACTTTCCTTAAATATTTGAATTTAGTGCTGGTCACTCTACCTTCATGGTTCTAACAATCAATAAAACACAGGCCGTTACTTTTAACTTTGCTAAAAGTCCACCAACCAGTCCATGCCAGTAGGCAATAGAATTCCAACAATTAAAGCTAAATAAATCTCATAAAGTTCAGATTATTTAAAATCTAGCACTGGTTTAAGAAAACCTCTTTAAAATAGAGGGAAAGAATCTATAACATATAGTTAACTAATCCAAATTCTAAGTCAACTAGCTCCCAAATCACAAAATGAAAGCTTTGCATCTCAGAGTTAGTCTTTATTGAAACAGTTTAAGAGTAATTATTTTCCCAGGTTGTGATTTTGCTGGAGACCTTGCCAAAGCGAGTCGCCACAATATTGCAAAAAACAAATAATCTAAGTTTTCTTCCGACTTTCATTTACAAAGTACAGCAGAACCTACAATTTCAGAAATATACAAACATTTTAACTAGCTGACTGTCAGGCTGTTTCCAGATCTCATTACTGAGCAGTTTTGTTTTGGTGGAGATATTAGTAAGTTATTGTACTGTAAATATAATTGATTTTAGTAAAATATTCAAAGCCCAGTGGTTGAAATGAGTTGATGTTATATTTTATTAATCCATGCTGTGCACAACATGTGAACACGCGATAAGCAATAATATGTTTGCCCAATACGATGGTGTGCTACTATTTAACATTACTGGCTCCGATTTCTTTTACTGGGGCTCTTTCTGTGACACTGAAGAGCACAAAGCAGTTTTGAAAAAGTCATATCATGAGCAGTAGAACAGGAAGGTTCACAGGGATCAGCCATCATCTGATTAGTTGTTTGTTTCCTCATCAACTACTCCCAAAGCGAACTCCTCGTTGTGTGCAGATTTATATACAATATAAAAGATTGCTTTTTAAATTTCAAATGTACATCCATAAACCTTCTTTGTGGCTGGGGCATGAATACTGATATATTCTTGTACAAAGAGGAATAACAGCCATGATCTCCTGCACTACGAAGTCAACCTGACTTCAAAGTATCCTAGCCTGCGAATCCTCTATCCAGTCCATTGTTTACAGTCTAAATGGGATTCTTTCATGCGAGCTTTACAAAATTGAATTATAATTTGATGAAATGTTTCACCTGTACCTTTTCTCTAAATTTCACTGCCTGAAGTGTTTTGATCTAACAGTTAAGAATGCCTTCAAGACATGACGTCATAATATTAATGAGATTGTGTCTGGAAAGCATAATTAATTATAGGTCATGGGTACATAATTAGATCTAATGGATTTACGGTACTTAACTGCCCCTTGGAATGATTTATGTATGCTATATGAAAGTGCTGATATTTTATACAAGGCCATTATAAATAGTTCTGCAATATCTTTCTCATGTGTAAAAAACACGGGCTCCATTTTGGGGGATCTATTTTCTTAATGTATCAGTTCATTGAGTGTAAATTAGACAGTTAAAAATTGTTCATCCTACACCTCTGAACCATGGCAACTTGACTTAGGGAAGGGGAAAGGTTTGGAGTGGGCACAGGAGAGGTGGAGTTGCTGCTAAACTAAGAGAGAAAGCCATGACATCCCATCTTGGAGTACCTTTGTCATTTTGACTGCAAGGAAAAAGATCAAAGAAAATAGGGTATCTAAAACAAATCAATTAACAGACATAAGATTATTTGCAATATTCTTAAAGTAATGGCATTGAAAATGAAAAGCAAAATGCAAAGTTCACACAGACTTGGTATGTGCTACGTCGAAGCCAGTACATCTTTTATTTAAAACTCAACTGTATGACTTTAAAAATTAAGTAATTCCCATCTGCCATTAAAGTATCCAATACAGTTGTAATTGTTTGTAGCAGTATGGATTAATCACGATTTACAAAGTATCCCCTGGCCACATTTACAAAAGCATTTTTCTGAGATTTTCAGAGCATTTTACTTTCAATTTATAAACAATAACATAGTATTGATATTTGCATTCAAATTATGTTAAACATTGTAACCGGCTGCCCATAAGAAGATCTCCTCATCTTATTACTAAGCAGTTTCATTTGATGGAAATATTTCTACTCTGTTACAATGTTAAGAGAAATGGCTTTAGTAAAACATTTAAAGCCTATTGTTAGTTTAAATGCCTCATCTCGTTCCTTTCTCAACTACACCATTTATTGGCGTGCATCCGTTCACTGACGCTTAAGCATAAACGTAATTCATTGGTTATTGACCAACTCAAAATAGGTAAGACCAGTTAAAATCTAAAATATTAACAGAATAATTCTTCATTGCACTGCACAAGAATAAGACCAGTTTTCCAAAAACTTTGTTGGCAATGACATTAAGAGAATGCTGGCATGTGTCCAAACATATATGTACAAATCAGTGAGTGGAGAGGTTGGACAGTAATTGTGCCTTTATTGTCAAAGTTATTCCAACTAAAACACGAGCGGCAACTTCCAATGAAAAGAAACAACAAATTAAAGATAATTATGTCTTTCCTTCATTAAAAAACAAAACAAAAATTACAGGCAATAACCCAAGGCTATTATCAAAGTGGAGTGAATAATTAATGTTTACATTTTCTTTTCCCTCAGTTTATATAAGAAGCCTTTGCAAATATATTTAAAAAAATCTGTGAACCAGTCTTGCAGGTACCTTGGCCATTAACATCCTGCAAATCTTTATTCTCAAGCAACTCATGTCAATCTTTCTGAGAAGACTGCAATGTGTTTGCTGGGAGCCTTTTGTTCTGGAGACTTTAAATAAAAGTAATTGAAACTGCCAAGTGTATGGTAATCTCAAATCCAATTTGTACAGACATTTTAATGTTTTAAGTGCCTTCGGTTTGAAGGACAGAATTCCATACCTTAAATGTTCTATTGTGATTTCAATATTATTGGGCAACATTTAAAAAAAAACACCCTTGTATTTGGAAACTGCAATAGTTTTTGCAATTCATCATACAATGTAAGAGGATAAAAACATAAATTCAAAAATTATCCATCGAAGTATTGAAATCAATATAATGGACAATGATCAGCAAGATGTGGTAAAGGGCCTGTCCCACTTGGGCGCCATTTGTGCGTCATTTATGTGACATCATTTACGCGTCACGATGCATGACCCGTGCGTCATGACACGCACGTGATGTGCGCATGGTGTGCATTATGCGTGCATGGTGCGTGGTGACGTAGGCAATTACAGGCGGTCGCGCGCGGCGTCCCACGATTTTGGGATGTACAAAATCTTCGCTTGCCATCTGCGTGACGCGCAAATGTCACCCAAGTGGGACAGGCCTTTAAGTCTTTCCATTCATGTGAAGATTGGTCCCAAGTCGTGAGATATTTGTCACCTCACACCAGAGACGCATTAATTATGGAATCAGTGCACCAGTGAAGCCGTTACCTCTCGTAAGTTAAACTAAGACTCTTACTATCTTTTCTAGTGAACAGAAAAGATCCCGTGGTTTTAATAAAAGATAAATGTTTTTTTTAACAAATGTATCCTAGCCAATACTCTTTTCACCATTTCAACATCAAATACGATTCAAATAATTTATTTTTACTGTTTGCGGGACCCAGCTATGCACAAAATGTTCACTGTACTTGCAAGCATAACTATCATCCAAAAAACTACCGTTCAAAGTGGTGGAGTCTCTCAGTGGGTCAGGCAGCATTTCTGGAGGATGTGGATAAACAAGGAACCTGGAAGAAAACATCATCTATCCATGTCCTCCAGTGATACCACCTGACCCACTGAGTTACTCCAGCACTTTGTGTTTTTTTGTGTAAATCAACATCTGCAGTACCTTTTGGACTCCAAAAGTGATTGCCTGGTTGTGAAGCATCATGGAATAAAATATTACCAGTTAGTAAACTCTCACTTTTTTGTACTGTTCATAATTTTCCAAATCGTTAAGATGAGGTCAAAATTCAAGGTACCTTCCAAGATATTTTTATTTTGTTTTTTCATTCACAAGATATGAGAATTACTGGCAATGCCAGACTTTAATATCAATTATTATTTGCCCCTAAATGAGGACTCAGTTAAGAGCTGTCTACGTATTTGGGTCTGAACTGCATTTAGGGCTGAAAGAGAGACATGGAAACACCATAGGAACGGGCACTTCAGCCTATCAGGTTCATGCCAACTATCCAACATTGTGTTATTTTTAATTCTCCATATATTCCCATCAGCTCCCCCCAGATCCTACCCCATCACCTACAATTTATAGTGACCAATTAACCAACCAACTTGCACATTTTTGGAATAGGGAGGAAACCAGAGCTACTGTGGGAAACCCACCTGATCATAGGGAGAATGGGTAAGCTCCACACCAAGAGGACCCAAGGTCAGCATCAAACCCGGGTCTCTGCCACTGTGAAGCATTGGTTTTATCCACCATGCCACCAATTGAGTGACGATGGCAAATTTTCTTTCCTAAAGTACATCAGTTAATCAGAGGTAGATAAAAATGCTGGAGAAACTCAGCGGGTGAGGCAGCATCTATGGAGCAAAGGAATAGGTGACGTCTCGGGTCGAGACCCTCCTTCCGGCCATTCGATTTTTCCAGCATCTGCAGTTCCTTCATAAACATTTAGTTATTCAGAGAGGTTTTTACAATGATTCAATCCAGAAGATTCTTGGTTACAGTTACTCAAACTAGTTTTGTCATGCAATTTGAGATTTATATAAGAATCCGTATTAGTATTTATTCGCTACCATGGCAGGATTTAAAAATGGCTTCGGATCAACAATTCAGAATCTTAGCTGCTACCTTAAGAATTAGGTCCTGCAGCCCATAATTACCTGTATTAAATTATATCTCTTACACCTAAAGGACGAGCTTATCTGACCATTTCTCTTTAGCAATACATTTAAGGCTGCTCCCGCTGACAGTAGCAAACATTTTGTTTGGCTTTACATGCTGACACCATTATCAAATCTCTAATAATGACACTGCAATTAGCCTTCTCAGCATATGTATTGTCTGCCCATCTGAAGCCAGCAGGTTCCTTCAATTGTTCTGCAGTTCAAAACTGAAGTGATCAACAGACTTCCATAAGTGTTTTAACTGCTGGCCTGAGTGAGGAAGCTTTTGTGATTTTCTCAAGTAAATAAAGTGGAAAAAGAACAGGAGTCCAGAAGAGGTCCCAACAGTTCCTTTATGTAAAAGCTTTCTTTAAAAGATATATCTTTCTGATGTCAGGAAATCCAGGAGTGCTCCAAAGAAAATGTATACGCAGGAATTTATCCCCGGTCGATAACGCTAAAGTAGCTTTGTATTATGCCTTCAAAATTCAGATCTATCGACTTCCATGGAATTTAAGTCCATTGAACTCTTAATGCTCTATCAAATTTCCAGCCATAGTCTCTCTTCATCCAGTTAACGTTCTTTGTGACTGTGAGGCCCATCCAAAAATCCCTACCACTAATTTATTTGGCTGTGGCAGCAATTCCATGGCCAAACCAGCAGCTCTCTGCCATCAAGAGAGCTTTACTGCCCACTGTTTGGCTGTCATTAGTTTCAAGCTCAAAGCAACAGAAGACATGCAGATAAGATATAGATTAAATATTCTGCGCCTATTAATGACACTAAAACCATGTCAACCTAATTCCTACTCCAAGTTAAAACAGACATTCTGGTGTTCCCACATGACTATTCTATACTTTTTACAAGAATCAGATATCATTGACAAGTATTTATTGTGCATTTGTAATTGCCCTTGAGAAGACAATAATAGCAAACCAACTTCATAATCCTTTGCAGCCCTTCTGGTGAAGGTTCCAGCAATATTTTTTTCCAATTCAGGATGGTTTTAACCTATAGAGGAAATTGTAGGCAGTGGTGTTACCTCATGCACTTAATGGAAGATGTTGCAGTTTGGATCTTGTTGTCAAAATAGTCAAGACATGCATTTTATATATGATTCATACACTGCAATCACTGTACACCAACAGAAAAGGAAATGAAATGTTTAGAGAGCTGATCAAGTTCCACATTTTAGACCCAACTAGTTATTTGGATGGTATTGGAGCTTCACTCATCCAGACAAATGGAGAGTTTGCAATTATGTGTCTACTGGATGTTGATGGAGAGACTCGCTGATTGTAACAGTAATTCTAGTGGAAATTAAAGGTATTCGGGATTATTGAATCAGAGAATAACCAATATAACAATTTGAAATATGCTCTAGAGGCTAAATAATGACCTACTGGTTATATTCTCCCAAGTTAGCCATTAGGAATCTAATTTGACAATTGCCGCACCTCCCTTACTGTTCATATTGTCTCAGATTTGGAAAATGTTCACTATAATCTTGAAACATCAAGTGTGAGATGTAAGATATACACTTCCAAACAGGTATACCGACTCTAATAGTTATCAGGGCATATTTACTGTGAATGTTTCTCAAAAAGGCTTTTATTCGATTTTACAAATAATTGCCTTTGATCTCTGTATTGTCCTGTGCCACATTGCACCAGATTTAACAGCATAAGAGATATCATCTGATCTGGTGACAGTGTAGTCATGTGATTCCATGTCTTTAACAATTACTAATGTAGCTGTCAATCTTTCCACCTTCTTAAAAACTGTTTGCACACATAAAGCAAGCACACAGATGGCTAAGTACGATAGACCCAAGAAAACATATAGGACTGGATGGCCTCGAGGATGTTAGAGCAATGGCATGCCTCCTACAATTGATTTTGATTTCATAAACTATTTTTCCAGTTCCCCATGCAGTACTAACTAGTTTCTAGACAAACTGTTCCAGGCAACAGTAACAGCATTTCTATAAAGCTTGACTTTTGACCTAGATTCAGCACTGGTAATTGTACAAAATGCAGAAACATTTCTGAGCACACATTTGGCTGCAACAATTAACGCTCGACTATTGAGAATGGTAATAATCTGGCTTTAACATCAAACGTTTCATTAATTAGATGACTATATATTAAACGCGGCTTAATTTTATGTGGAGACAAAAAAGTGTCTAGTTTGAAGTGAATTATTGAAGTTTCAAGAGCATTTTGAAGAAATGCGCAAAGGATTGAAATTCTTGAGCAAGTCCACGTTGTATAGAGCATCACATATTATGCAAATGAAATGTTAATTTGGGGAACTGTGAATTAAATATGCTTGTGTAAACTGGTCTACTGGTAGTGAGCTGTGGGAATCTGGACAACTGTGTTTTTAAAAAAGGCAGCTGTACTAACTCCCACTGAAAGCATGGCAGAGATCGCTTTCATGTCTTTACAATTTGTGTTTATGAGGTGATAACATTTTTACAAATGCCATCATTTTTGCTTTTTTATATTGCAAGTGACAGACCGACATTTTACAACAGGCTTACAGAAAACAAGAATTGAGCGTTCTGTCTGTAATGGACATTAACTGTTGAATAGAGATTCATATGCAAATGAAGAAACTTTCACTCAATGCTGCGTATCAAGACTGACCAGCGATGAATGCAAAACTAAACGAGGACAAGGAATTTTTTAAAAGACCGATTTTGGGGTTAAGCCAAATTCAAGTATCTGCAAGATTGCTGGATTCTTAATTAACCTGCTCTTTTCATCAAGTTTCCCGAAAACAAAATTATAATTTTTAACCAATGTACCACAAGCATAGAGACAACTATTAAAAATCTATTATATTTTACCACGACTGGAAGCCATCTATTTTTTTAAATATATCACATGCCGAATATTTTAATTACTTAATTTATCTACTGGGACCTACAAGGAAGTTTGGTAAGTGCCGGTTTACAGGAATGTTGCCACTCCATTAAAAGAAGACACCACAAGCCATTGAACTTGAGCCAGAAAATGTTCTTGGTGTATCATGTACACCAGGAAAAAGGAACTTCCAGCATAGAAAACCTACTTAGTCATACGTCCACTGGTTTCATAAACAGGTCATCAAATCCAAGCAATCATATCTCAAGATTTTGAAATTCTATCAGCAGAGGCTGAAATTCATCTTTTTATCTCATTTAATATGTGCACGAAATCCCAGTGCAGAGAAATGGTGAGTGATAGGTGCACTACATTTTTTTGTAGCCCACTATATCCACATCACAACAGCTGTAAAACATGTTGAGGGTTTACCTAGCTCTTGAGAAATTCTTTTGGCGATGCCCAAGTTCAGAATCTACATTAAGATCATTAAGGCATTACCAGGCACTGTTCTGGGCACAGTGAAACATCTTGGTAACATAATTGATCACAGAGGAATCAATAATCACAATGCATTTCCCATCAATCAATTAAAATATGTGTCCCTCCTCAATTTTCACATTCACTCCACCTCTGGTTTCAACACTTACAGCAGATGGGCTTACAGTGAGCTCACACTAGTTCCATCAGGTACCTCTGCTATGTTTTGCTGGTTTGGTATCTACTTAAATGATGCTCTCAATATTTTTGAAATGTTATTGTGAATCTTAAGCAACAGGCTGAAAAACAATTGGGGACAGAAAGAGCCCACAAAGCACAAGTGACCAGTTAAGCTGTTTTAGCAGGTTTAGCTGGAGGCATGGGGAGCACAGCAATGTTCTTTGTTGGGCACGACATTCTTAATACTCAACCATAGTAAGCATTTAAGGCAAGATTTATTATTTCATCCAAAAACCAGTTCCTCAGACACTGCATTATTTAACCTGGAAGCTTAACATTGCCTTTCGGGTGACAGAAATAAAACAATTCTATCACGAGCATTCCTATTTTCGAAGTGATCGAAGTCAAGAAGTTAAATAACTGGTCTGTTATAAACCACACCTTGTTTTCAGTATGAAAAGTTTAATATTATCCATTGGCTGAACAGAATTTGGCTTCTCCTTCCTCCATTGTGCAACTTGTTGTTGCTACATGAGACAAGGATAAACAAGTTATATCAACAAAGGAAAAGAAACAACAATAGTCAAAAAGCCCACAGAGCTGATTATTTTAACAAACTATCAATTGTTGGCATCAGCATCCATGAATGACATGGCAATGCTAGGTATCCATAATCCCCAAGCTATAGTTAGTCAGTGATCCTTTGAGCTGTCATCAATCAGTCTCTATCACCCTTCTTTGGGGAGCACCATATTGTTTTCTGCAGTATCAACAGATTTATTATTCCTGTCCTGTCCTTTCAGCTGAAACTGATTGCATTCTCCTTCCAGTGTGGCACATTTCTTCTGCATGGAACCACACTGCCTCATTTTCCACCCTTGGTCCAATTTGTACTTGGTGTACCTCCTGCAGTGTAACATAGTGCATCTACAACTGGACCAGTCAACCTGACCACACAAGCAGTTAAAATTACCCAAAAGAGAAAGTGTTTCAGTCAATCTCTCTGCATGCCTGCTGTATTTAATAAAACACTGCGAAAATAGTGTGAAAAGAGTGAAACACACAACTGCAAAATTTGCTAACACCCAACAAACCAAGCAGCATCTGTAGAGAAACGAAGGAAGATATACTGTTTCAGGGCTATGGTCCTTTCTCTGGTCTGCTGAGAAGTTCAGCTTTCTGGTATCTACAGTATTTTCCTTAAAGGTAAGAAAAGAATTACAAGATTCAACATTTAAAAACTTCTGATAATGAGATCTAGATTATAAATTTTTATATTATATTTTTTAGCTATGATAGTCTCTAGTTTTGCAGAACTCCAATGGTAAAACACTTGAAATGCATAAAGGCAGTTTTATTCTACTTGCCCACGAGTCACAGGGGTGGATCAAAATGTATCAACCAATTTTGGAAAGCTGGTTGATATTATTAATTAACAAAAATAAACCAGCTAATTATACAGTTT
Organism: Leucoraja erinaceus; assembly: GCF_028641065.1. NCBI lineage: Eukaryota > Metazoa > Chordata > Chondrichthyes > Rajiformes > Rajidae > Leucoraja > Leucoraja erinaceus. The sequence continues at coordinate 29,739,256 of NC_073386.1, forward strand.
CTACAAAATGAGGTAAACCTGCTAATGAGTAAAATTAATGGGTTTATGCTTGTACACACATTATCATGGAAACCTTTTCAGCTTCACAATCCAACAGGTATCTGGAACACCAGAATAATGCAAGCTTTCAAGACATGTCACAGTCGTAGAGCCATAGAGTCATACAGTCCGCAAACAGGCCCTCGGGCCCAACTCGTTCATGCTGAGAAAGATGCCTCATCTAAGAAAGTTCCATTTGCATGTGTTTCCCCAAATCCCTCTAGGCATTTCCAATCCAAGTACCTGCCTCTGCTACTTCCTTTGCCCACACATTCCTGTATGCACCATCCATTACGGGATAAATGGTACGTGAAATATATTGTGATAAATTGCGAGAATTAATTTGAATATTTTGTGCACCTTCTCCCATACCTGTTTAATGCCCATTTAAAATTTCTTGACATAGAAATCATGTTCTTTGTGTTAATTAGATCAGATTGCAAGTTTTTTGTGAAGACTTTTTTTTGCATTCTCGATGTGGATTTTATCTAATATTATTCCATATTAACATATTTTCAGTGTGCAATTTCTCCATTAAATTTTGTAATTCCATTGTTCAATGTAAAATCCTTATAATGAAACAACCCCCACATGTGATGTGATCATTCAAGTGCTTAGTATCAAACTTTGACGGTTATTTTAATTCAATTATTTTCATCAATTAATAATAGAAGAGAAATTGAAATAACTATTTTGAACTTCTATCATTAACATCACCCAGTCATTTCCAGAATGTTGTATTTAATGCTCTTTTATTTTGGAGTTTCCAGCTTGACTATTGTTGGCAATCTTTTCAGCATTAGTAGCTGACAGCATTGAATGACACTAGCAATACCGCAGACTTTTGTATCCAGGGTGTTTGTCCGCCACTGCAATGGAATACGAGAAGAAAGTTTTATATTGGTGGTGTGAAGGGCTAGCCAGTCTTTAACTCACATTCCTGTGCAGGCAATTTTAAAACTACAGGCTCCAACTTTTATCTTCAGTACACAGTATATAAGAAGCAAACGGAGCTTGAGCAATTTTCATGATTGGGCCTAATTTGAATCTTTGCAGCAAGCTGCCAGCACCATCTGACAGCTTGTTCATTGAGGAGGGGGTGGGAAAGGAGCAGAGTTGGAAGTCGACTGCTAAGTAGTTGGTGGACAATAGGGATAGATTGGCACAGAAGAATTGGCAGAAACCGGTTGGTGAGGCAAAGAGAAATATTTATGCTCCTCTTGACTCCTCAAATAAAATCTGTGGTTGCTTTTCAGAGCTACCTATGGTTCATAGTTCCAGCATCTGCAGTTCTTTCTTAAACATTTATGCACGACTGACAGGGCTTCTTAAAAGGTTGCTTGCACTGAATCTCTTAAGTGGAACGTGGTCAAACAGACTGCAGATAAACTGCGGCTTATTTCAGGCAGACACGTTGTTTGTTTGTTTCCTGGCTCACTTGAAAAACAACAGCAAACAGATGTCAACAGGGTCAGGTAAAAAGTAATATTCACATAGCAGTAAACATAAAGAGAGCAGAGCTCACCATTGACAGCACCATTTTCACCTTTCCATCCTGGCACACGGTTGAGAAAAACCTCACTAAGATGTTGAGACCAGATGCTACTGAGATGCTACTCACAGAAACAGCCTCTATTTCTTCTATTTTATGTATTTGCTCGCTAGATCATTTCAAACTAAAATGTTTCTGCATTTTTAGCTCGTGGGCGGAAATCCCAGGGGGGACGAGAAGGACACGTACCCCCCCGTGTTTTGAGAGGTGGGGAACAATCCCCCCCCCCCCCCCCGTTTTGTAATCCAGATTTTGAAATTCGGTGAAAAAAAATCTATTAAAATCTCCGCTTTCCGCAAGACAGTGGGGGGGGGGGGTCACTGTTAAGCGCTTGTTATGTCTCTATTAACATCGTATTAAATGATGTGTCACCAATTGTGTTTTGACCAAGTATTACTGAAGGTATTCATGGAGAATTTCTTAAAGCTGTGTGATGTGGGTACAATTACCATTTGAACTAATTGGATGTATTGGTGGATGGGAAAGATTTAAACGGGTATCAAAAAAAAACGGGACAGGTCATTAAGTGCTCCGGTCGAATGGGTTTCCTGGCTGACTCATTCAGGTCACTCACATTATTTAGTATTTTTTCCCTATCTCTCTCTCTCTCCCCCAGAAGGTTGGTTCTTCGGTTTGCCTTTATTTGCTTCAGTTTTATTTGTTTAAGTGTTATTTATCACATTGTAACTTTTGAAAGATTCAAGCGTGTATCAGACGCTTTCTAAAGGTTGAAGCGGGGCCTTTCGTCGCCCGGCGTGGCTTAAGATCAAACTGCTGCAGCAAGGTGATCGAGGCTCCCAATGTCCAAGCCACCGCTGGCCGATTTTAAGCCGCACCGGTCGATGAAAAGCCCCGTGAACGGGCCAATTCAAGCCCCATGATTCGGGGAGGATGCTGCTGCTGTTGCTGGAGTCGATCACCAACCAGGTCAGCGCCTGATGTTACCGTCCACAAGCCCCACAGCCAAAGCCACCAAAGCCGTGTGTGTCGTGTGTGTGTGTGTGTGTGTGTGTGTGTGTGTGTGTGTGTGCGTGTGTGTGTGTGTGTGTGTGCGCATGCGCGTGGCTACCAAAGAATTGTGCCCCCCCATGTTTTGCTCAAACATCCTCACAATGAGAACCCAGAGACCAAACAGAATTTGCAGAGTAAACAAGAGAGCTCGAAAAGGCCATAAAAAAACAATGTAAAAGTACTCTACCAGTCCATCCAGGTGAGAGAGAGGTTCACATACACTTTTTGCATCCTCCTCTATTGACTCTGTAAATTGCCCCTAGTGCGTAGGATGGGTTAGCATAGAACTAGCATATGTGTGATCGATGCTCGGTGTGGACTCGGTGGGCTGCAGGGCTTGTTTCCGTGCTGTATTTCTAAACTAAACCAAATTGCCAGAGTTAAGGACATTAGGCATTACATTTCACTCTCTTCTTTCTTTATCTGACACCATCTCCTTTGTCACTATCTCTACCCATCTGCCAATTCACTGCCCCCCCTGACCTGTATCCATTGGTCACTTCCCACCCCACCTCTCTTTTCCAGCAATCTTCCAACTATCAATTTAAAGAAGTCCCAAGCTAAAACGTCATCAGCCCATTCCCTCCATAGATGATGCCTGACCCGTTGAGTTCTTCCAGCACTTTGTTTTTTTTGTTCAAGATTCAAGCATCTGCAGTTTCTCATCTCTTCATAAAAATATTCTTCAGGTTTTCACTAACTGTCCTGCTTGTTGGTTCCCCTTATTCATCCAAATATTCCTGCTGAATTGTGAGACACAGCTTTAATTATTATTAATAATGATAATGCTTATTTACTGCAATTTTTGTTACTTGTGAGGGGTTTAAGCAAACAAGCCAAAATCTATAATCTTGCTGTACACAATTGACAACAAAATTAAAAGAAAACAATGTTCCCATCAACTTGAGGTTGTGGTGTTAATGCTGAATCAAGGAACTATTTACTCCATCTGTCCTGGTTCAATAAGTAACTATGCAATTTGGATTTTAAATAGTGAGAAACCGAGAACAAAAAAATTATATTAACTGTTTACTCCAGCTCTAAGTGACAGATGAACACAGTTAACACCAGGAGTGTTACGATAGCTCAGAGGGGTAGACATTTTCTTTTGTGCATACATCTACACTCATCATCTGTGTTGTATACGATTTTTCCATCTCAAACACACGTTATCCACAGCAAGCTTCCAGAATTCAGCTTGAGAAACAATTAATAGGGTTGACCTTGTTTGTTGTACAATTGTTTCAAGCTGGTGATCCTATCTCAGTAATACTCATTTCTTCTACAGCTCTAGGAGGGAAATGAATTTTTAGAACTCTGGCTTCTAGCTCATCTCCATATTAGATCACCTCATGTCTCCTTGTCTGGCTTAATTTGCATTTTTGATTGTTAACACAAGGTGAAGCATCTTGAGATATTTTTGCAATAGCAGACTAATGTTAATTGTTGTAATCTACCTTCCAACCACTTATGATATAGCAAGTTATAAAATGACCCATTGAACAATTGAAAACCATAAATATTTCAATATCAAAAACTAAACTTCATCTGATTGGTTATAGAGCCATAAAGCACAGAAATGGGCCTTACCTCCCAACTCATCCTTGCCGACCAAGATGCCCATCTGTGCAAGTCCCATCTTCCATATTTGACTATATCTACATGAATCTTTCCAAAACATATACTACCCAAATGTTTTTTAAGTGTTGTTATTGTACATCCTCTGGCAGCTTGGTCCATATATAAACCACCCTCTATTATTTTTTTCACCTCTCACTTTAAACCAATGCCCTCTAGTTCTTGATTCCCCAATCATGGGAAAAAGACTGGGTGTATACATCCTTTCTATGTCCATCATGATTTTATACACATAGAGGTGTATAAAATCATGATGGACATAGAATCATTGAAATGGACATAGAATGAGATCACATCGCAGGCTCCTATATTCCAAGGAACAAAGTCCCAGTCTGCTCAACCTCTCCCTATAACTCGTCCCTCGGGTCCTGGCAACATCCTTGTAAATCTCTGCTCCACTCATTCCAGCTGAACAGCAACCTTCCTTTAGCATAGTGACCGAAACTAAACACAATACTCAAAGGGCGGCCTCACGAATGTTGTGTACAACTGCAAAATAACTTCCCAACCTCCAGGCTCAATGCCCTTACTGATGAAGGCCAACATGCCAAAAGCCTTCCTCACCACCTCGTCAGCTTGTGGTATCCCTTGCATGGAAATCTGGTTATTTGGAGAACTAATAGACATATCATTTTTTAATATATTATTTTATTTTTATTACATACTAGGCCAACTGGGACCTGTTAGGTCCCTGTCACATGGGCCTGGTCCCCCAATGCAACCCGTTCCACAACGCAATATTCTACCACTCACCCATTCCCCCATATTCCAGCACTCACCGATAGCCCCCAACTGCGCAAGGGCGTACCCCCCAGCATTGCCTCCCCCTCCACTTCCTGAGAGGACTTTAAAAAATAATGCAATTGCCCCCTCCCCCTCCTGTTCAGCTGAAAACTTGCTGGAAGGACTGAGTGTTCCTCGATGGCAACTTTGTTGCAAGCTGGGCCAGCAAGGATAAGGATCCCAATAGCTGTTAAATTTTTCTTAAACTTGAATTTGTAAATTTTTAAAGTCAATAACTTGTGAAATATAACATCAATCTGAACAAAACTTGACACCTATGACCACAGGACAATGGTCAGTAAGATGGTGCAAAAATGTTAGTGCTATTGTGTACTGTTTTGGTGTAGTTCGATTATCACATGGGAGGGGGGGGGGGGATAGATAGATAGATAGATAGATAGATAGATAGATAGATAGATAGATAGATAGATAGATAGATAGATAGATAGATAGATAGATAGATAGATAGATAGAGAGAGAGATAGATAGATAGATAGAAACAAGACAAGAGTTTTAGTAATATATAGAAATATTCCTATCCTTGATTTTTATATTTCATTACGGCAAATGCAACAAAGTATAAATAGAGGATTCCTCTGGATGGCAAAAGAAAATCTGTTCACATAGAACTTTTAAAAGTAGTCTATATAGATTTTAATTGTCTTAATTTAAAAAAATATAATGACATCTTCTTCAGAGTAAAACAAATCAAATGCTGTAAGAAAATAATCCTGTAATAACCACTGAGACTGCTCCAGCATATAGAACGAAAGGATTATCATTCCCAATATCATTTGTAATGGAAATCTAACAATAAATAAGTAGAACTGCAGATCTTAATTTGTAGAATGTGCAGTTTGTGGATTTGTGCTGGAGAATATTTGAATTTATCAAATATAATTAACAGTCCTAACAGGAAAAGGCAACGTGGTTTCATGCAGGGATGATATGGTGTCACAATTCTTTACATGTGAATGAAAGATACTAAGAATTTCAAGCATTGTCCTCATCTTAGTCATAACATTGGCTGATATTGCACATATCCTTCCCCAAGGAACATGGAAGGAAACAATGGCATGGATGGTGTGCGAATCCAGCAGGATCATTATATTTAGAATGCATTTTCCTCGTTAAGCTCATCATGAAATATTCAAGTTTCAAGGGTGAAGTGAAAGTTAGTTTCATTGCTTCATGCATTTGCTTTTACTCACTCAGAAATATTAGTATTAGAATTCTGTGTTGCAGCTTGCAAAAGATCAGAGCATCAGCAGAAATAACCAGAATGAATTGATAAATTATCCTCAAAGTAGACCCAACAGTGAAGACACATCATTGTTGAAGACAGAATAATTCCTTTAATACTGGCTTTTTACCTTGTGTTAGATCATTGGAAACCCGTATGAGTTAGTAATGCAGTGATGCTGTGCCTTTACTTAGATCATATGGTCATTCTACTGAAAAATATGCTGGTGATATCCACTGTGGCAATAGGTTCCCACTACAACGAATTATTTTCAAAAACCACAACCCAGTACCTAAGATTACAATTCTGAAGAAGGGTCTCGAACTGAAACGTCACCCATTCCTTGTCTCCAGAGATGCTGCCTGTCCCGCTGAGTTACTCCAGTATTTTGTGTCTACCTTCTATTACAATAGCTGGTGTACAGGTAATATTGGATTTGGGTTTCTTCGTAAACATCCTGGAAAATACAGAGGCACATAAAGAACTAAATACAATAATTGTAAAGTTATTGTTTCCATAGCATGACAAGGATGGGGCCATTCAGTCCCTCAAATCTGCTCCACCATTCATCAAGATCATTGTTTATATTTTATTTCATCACCGTTTTCCTGCACTAATTTCATCTTCATTACTTTTAAAATCACAAAAAATTATCGATCTCAGTCTTGATTATACTCTTGCAAAGTGGTCTTCCAAATTCTCACTGCCCTCTCAATTAGGATATTTTGTATAATAATCTCTTGTGTGACACTTTATTGCAAAACTTCTTAAAGTCAAGATACTCCATATTCACAATTTTGCAGATTACAACCTTCAAAATATGTAAAATTTTGTCAAACACAATTTTCCTTTCATAAGAACATAATAGGACTTGCACAATCCCATTATTGTCAGAGGCCAGTACTACTTCCTTGGGACAAGCCTCAAGCATTTTCTTTCTATTGTTATCAGCCTTAGGAAAGGTGACAACCAATATTCACCGTCTTCAAAGCCTCTTCCTTCAAAATAAAATACTATGCTTGTCGTCAGGTTCTTATGACTTTTTAAAAATCTTTCAACCTCATAAATACTCTTTGTTTCATAGTGCCCCTGTCAAACTTAGGAAACCTGACAGAAACCTCTGGAGACTGCCCCCCACCCAAGGTTTCCGTGAGGTTCCCAGAGGTTTTCCTACCTGCTTCCACTACCTGCAATCTCCGGCAACCACCTGCAACCTCCGGGAACCGCACAGAAACCATGGGTGGGGCGCAAAGTCTCCAGAGGTTTCCGTTCAGGTTTCCTAAGTGGGACAGGGGTATAAGGAATAGTTTCTATCAGCTTCGCATTTACATTGAGTCTGTTGTCTTCCATCACTTCTGGAAGGTCTTCCAGTAGGATAGATGCAAAATACATTTGTTTAATTTCTCTGCCATTCTTTATTCCAGAGTATGCTTTCTTACATCTCTGTCTGTCGGGGAGACACATTCACCTCATAATCTTCTCCAATTTACATGTTTATAGCCTGAATGGTTGGACTTTGTTTCTCATTTTGCTACTTGTTCTACTTTCTTTTCCTTACTAATTTCACGGTCCTATTCTGATTACTATTCCCCCATTGCCCCTTAACTAGCTGTGATGAATTATTCCCGTCTGAATGCATAGAGATCAAGAAAGAGGATGTATCCAGTTGATTACATTAACATTAACATACACATTGCCCTAAATTTCACTTGGACCCTCTCTGACACCTCTCTCCCCTTTCTTAATGTTTCTGTCTCCATCACAGGAAACAGACTATCGACTGACATCTACTACAAACGTATCGACTCCCACAGTTATCTGAACTATACTTTCACCCACCCTGCCTCTTGCCAAGGATGCAGGCAGCCTGAGGAGGCAGCCTCATTGCAGTCATCAAAGTAGCAGAGAAAATGTTAGGGTAAGGTTCTAGTGTACATTTGGAACAAGAACTGTTCAATGTAACCAACAAAAGCGTAGGCATAGCTGGGTCCCACGCGGGTGCCCATGGCTACACTTTTTAACTTGGAGAAAGTAAGAGCAATCAAAGGAAAATTTGTGGGGTGTGAGGCCAAGATGTGCCAGGTGGAGGAGAACGTCAGTAGAGGTAAATTGTTCAATTGTTCTCTGAGCTCCCTCAGCTGTATCAACCTATTACCTTCCAGCCTTTGTTCTGCCCCTCAACTCTTCCAGGTTTCTCTGCCCCCCCCCCCCACACAACCAGTCTGAAGAAGGGTCCCGACCCGAAACGTCACCTATCCATGTTCTCCACAGATGCTGCCTGACCCACTGAGTTACTCCAGCAGTTTTTAGTTTTTAAAAAGTGTCTTTTTTTTTTAAACTCCTGTTCTATATTGCCTATCTCTATAATTGATTGTCTTGACCTCTGAAGTTTTGTAATCATGTATATGTGATTGCTAGGAGATGGTACATATCTAAAAGTGGATAAATCCAAGGAAACCCTTTGTGCCATTTTTTCCAGCATTGCCACATACCATGCCGATGACTTTACCCCTAATCACCATATCTTCCCCCAGAGGGGAAAGGGTGTACAGATGGGTTCATCATCCTTATTTTACCAACTCCTGCCTGACGTTTTAGAAAATACACGTAGAGTTCAAACACTCTGCATGGTGAGGAAATGAGGGTCTCTAAATACGAGACTGCAGTGCAGCAAACAGAAGCATTGCAAAGTGTTTTTGAATAATTCCCTTAAGGTGAAGCAAGGGATGTGTATTGCAAGGGGAACCTGCAGATAATGCTGGTGTAAAGAGGAAAGCTGTTATTGGAGGCCAGATTCTTATCATGACGTTGTTGAAAATTCCTGGCACTGCAGCCATCTCTTGGGAACCAAGTTCAAGTCATTAACCTTCCTACTGGCCTCTTCCTTCTGGCATTAATGGTATGCCTGGAAGTTATTCCACTCTTGTGGAGACAAGACAGGTTCACTTGAAATAGGTTTTAAATCCAAACTATCTTGTAATAGCAATAATTTTACTATATCATCCAGCTTTCAATATTTGGCAGCCCAGATCACAACTGTGAGAAAAGAAAGGTCAGTGTTTCAGGTTGATCACCTTTCATCAGAACTGCTTCCTGCTCGAATGAACATCCATTGCCATAGGCAGGCCGTTTCTCACCATATCTTTGTCAAAATCAATTTTGAGTTGTCTAATGGGCAGTTCCAAGAGTTGCCAACACTCACCCACTGATATTATTTTCTGCTCTTGTGTGGAAATGTGGTCTTCATTTATATTTATATGGCCTTCATGTATATTTGTACCTTTGAACAGGAATGGGATGGAGAAGGTCGCCACATAGTGAACTCCAATGAGGTGAACAGCACCATAAAATCAACAAAAGTTATTCTGAAAAAAAAACCCACTTACAATAACCTGTGCGGAAAAATAGATTTAATAATGATGAGATATTTCATGCATAGGGCATAAAATGGTTTAAGCATCAAAGAATTACTAAATTATGCGGAATAAAGAGTAAAAGGTATCGGAATTGCCACTATTTTTGTTTTGAAGCCTAGGGCAAGAGTACTGCATGACAATAGCTGTATCAAAATGAATTGGGAGCAGTACAGTGAAGCTTGTATCTGGTCACATAGACCTGCACTGAGTCAGCTGCATTGTAGATTCTTCTCATTCCATCAGTCTAATGGATAGCAATTGAATTTAATTAGTAAAGCAGCTCAGAGTAACAGCACGCTGCGCAGAGTGAAATGAGAAGCTATCTACTGAAGACTTGCAAAGAATGTTATTTTAACTGCCAATCTGAATAGTGATGGAAACCAAATGCTCTCCTCACAATTTGCAACAATAAATTATTACTGTAAAATGTAGAAGGGGGACCCCCTTCTCACTTTCCTCTTTAAAACGTGCAAGGAAAAACACACAAGCCCTCCTGTAGTTTTGTTGCTAACAAGAGACTCAATTTTGCCTGGCTGGTCACAGCAAGCAGGCAAGTTCCAATGATTGATTATTGTGGAATCTCTGTATCTTTGACTTTGAACCATGACCTCTTTGTGTACAAAGAGGGTTGGGACCTACCATTTGCCATCTGGAAAGAGGGACTGTGCACAGGGAAAAAAGTCTAGTATTAATCATCCAATTAAGACCACAAAAAAAACAGACATATAAGTTTTATGACATTTAATAATTTTCAAAATTAATTACATTCTTATACAGACCACTATCCGCAACTAGCAGGGCTCATTTATACACTTCCTCTCAATCCCTGCAATAAAAAGTAGGCTCAAGTTCGTCTTTGCTCGACTAATCTGCAAGCACTTTAATTAGCCTGAAGAAAAGTGATTGTTCACTTAGAACCAAAAGAAGGACGGACTGAATTCTCACCTATTGTGGGATGTAGAGCATTTTACTAGACAAATTCACCAATTAGTCCAGTCACATACAGTAGTATTCTCTCCGTTTCTAGAGACCCAGCAATGCAAAGCCACCTCTTTGAAAATCCAGTGCAATTATGCTGATGGCTTGAATTTCTAACTAGGTTTTCATTGGTGGGGGTGAGAAAGAGAGAGGAAGGGGGGGGGGGGGGGGGGGGAGTTGTAGACATCTGGGAAAACCCATCTCCAGGGGCATTTTGACTCCCCATTGAGGACATTTTTTTTTTTGCAGATAAAAAGAATGTTGTATTGATCTGATTACACTGCATTACCCACAATAGAACAGCATATTGATGCTGAGAAAACACTTGTATGATACACTACATCTGTTGTGACCTTAGCAAGGATAATTTAGGTAGTACTCCTCTGCTCAACCTACCTTACATCTTTTCCTTATGTGCCAAAACATCCTGCTGTATAAACAGTGCAGATTTTTAAGTATTTTAAATTATTTATTCTAATTGTCATGGTACAATTTTCTGCTCAGTAACTCCCTTTTGGAAAAATAGAAGCCAACGTCTCGAGAATGAATATCACTTCAACTCAATTTATTACCTGGCTAGCAAGAGATACTTAACAGCGTTATCCTAATTGTAGTGGGAGTCAAGAACAAACAGCATAATTTCACGTCAGGTTCACACAGGATAATACACAATCTTTTCTTACACAAAATGTATGAACAGAATAATAATAGTTAACGTATTCTACAGCACTGTAAAATAATCATAACAGAAACACCATCTCTTTTGACTAGTATATTTGCTCCAAAGTGTAATTGACTCTTCATTTTTTCCCCATTCAACAGATAGTTTCATCTGTTTTATTTTTGTGATTTCCCTGATTGTCCCAGTGTTCTTGGGAAGTTACTTCAATTACTGCTGAGGATGAGTGAGGGAAAAACCTTATTAAAACTAAACTTATTAACTCTTCCAGGATTTTCCTTTTTTTCTTTATTTCTGAAAGTATTTCCCTTCATTGAGCAGAATTGATATTATGTTTTCAGATTCTTTCCCGACTGTCTGGTAAAACATAAATTGATGTACTGGCAAGTAAAGTAGGCCTACCTTCACCTCACATTAGTCATTAAGACACTGATGCTCCATCCGTTCTACTGAACCCTTCCGTTCTGGATCCATAACTCTTTCTGGCACTTGGCTCAACTAACGAATAACTGTGTTTAGGCTCTGGTCAGCAGTACTCAGTTCCAATTTCAAGCCAGAGCAAATGAGTTGGGTGGTTTCAGAACAGCAGGAGGAGAAAACATGCACACATACAAATGCAATTTTGGTTAATTCACAAACTAGAATGGGATACCACATTGGCTGAAAAGGCTACAGTTGAAGAATCTGAGGAAAAAGAGGAAGCAAGAGCAAGCTTTAGATGTGAAGCCCTATTATTTAAAAAAACAATGCAAAGTTTACAAGAAATCCCCTCCAGTGTGTATGGGCCAGTCAGTCATGAATTTAAAGTGATTAGAAAGAAGGAAATTTGTGGAAAGTGTCCTAAGCATTTTTCTGTAACTTAGATTCATGCATCTCCTGGAACACCCTCAATTAATACTAGTTACTTACACCACTGGTGACTAAAGCATTTCTCCAAAAGAAATGTTATGTGCAGAGCAGTGGGAATCTGAACAGTTACATACTTGAAATACAAACTGAAGGGTTTTGTATAACTTGAAAATGTTTACATATTTGTTCCTGTTTTTTATCAGACTCCCAATATTTCATTGTTTTAAACGCAGCCTTCTCGTCATGTATAATGTGCACAGAACACTTAACTTCCTATGTAAATGTTTAGCTCTTACAAAGGTGCCAGCATATTGTCAACCATAAAGTATTGTCTGATAAAGGACCAGAAGGTAAATGCATTTTATATATTCATGAAAATATTGTGATGTGGCCCTGATAAACAAACAGCTTATTTTATTTATTTTTTAAGTACTGTGGATCATAGAGTATAAACAGTACTTTTTAATTCTACTCACATATAATTTTAGTCCCATGTCCTCCTGGTTCTCTGTTTCACTCTGTCCATATATTGAATGGTAAAATAATAGAATTAAGCCTCCCCCACATTGGAAATAACTGGTAAAAAAGTTGCAAATTATTACAAGGGTGGCTAGTATTCTATGATACTAGCTTAAATGGAAAACACATTAAAAATAATTGATTACTATTCCAAATAAATAAATGTATAGCATCTAAATCTGATTATTAAGATGACCAAGTCTGAAACTTAGTTCAATGAAAGAGAAAATAAGAGATGTACTTTTCTGCAGGACTGTGTAAACAGTGCGGAACCTAAACTGTGCTATTACATAATCCACATAAAATAAAGTAGGTGCTGCATTAGTATCATCTCTACTTTTCTCCCTTTCTCTAACACATAAACACATGTAAAAACAATAATGTGAAAATTATTATTATAATCCTCATTAAGAAACTATTATCATTGTCTTGGATTTTAATGAATAAATATTAACTAATGAATCTCCAGCGTTCTATTATTAAAATAAATCAACATGACTGCCATCTTTTGCTATATTTTCCTTAATTTGGCCCAATGAGTATTGAAACTCTCCCAGGGGAACAAATTTCTTACGTCCGACCAATGAACCTCACTCTCTTTTTTGTATTCAGCAGCCATAAGGCACTTTATTTTACCACTTTTTCTACCATCTGTACCAACTTTCCCCACAGACTGCTGCAGCTGTCCAGTGTAATGTGTTCAGTTCCTTTTATTTTCTGTCCAAATAGCTCGTCAACAATTCTGAAATATTTATAACTATTGTGTCCCTTTTGTTCTGGGCAACTTAAGAAGGGACTGATCCCGTTCTCTTTTTAAATTGAAATATTCCCACACATGATATATTACCACAATATGGCAATAAAGGGGTAACAGAAATTTGTTTTCAAATATCTTGAAAAAAATATGCAAAAATATAATTAATTATTAAACTCAAAAGCAAAATGGAAATGCACAAGAATGAAACAGCACAACAGAAGGCCACCATATGTCCTATTTGCTTCAAAACATAAAGGCATGAGATATGATGGCATGTCAACAATTTCACTCATCATTGTGAGCTGGAAGTTTTATTCTAAATCCAGCCAACGTTTCCTATTTGAAATTATATTTGGCATCTATCCATCAGCTGCTCTTCTAGTACCTCTAAACATATTTAAAAAACAATCAGGTGCTATGCAAATGCTGCCTAGCGAACATGATTTGAAAATAAGTTGTTGCATCCCCTCAGAAATAGAAACCTACAGATACTTTGCAAGGTTATCTGCAACCAGAATATGACGAATCACAGAACAAAGACCTTAACATAGCATTAACCAAGGCTTCACTTTTTTAAAAACTAAATAACTGAGCTCATTTACCCGGGTGCTCTCATGATAGCACTCTCTCAACCAAACCAAAGAGGGTATTCTGGGTCTGAAGAAGGGTCCAGACCTGAAATGTCATCTATCCATGTTCTCCAGGGATGCTGTCTAACCTGCTGCGTTACTCCAGCATTTTGTGTCTTTCCTTGGTAAATCAACATCTACGGTTTCTTGTTTCTACAAAGAGGGTATTCTACTGACTTTAGAAGAATCAAATTTTGAGTGGAATTCAATATGCAATTAACATGTGGTAAACCTAATCAATATGTTTTGCACATGCAACCAATGACAAATGTCTAATGGTTAGGATCCACTCCTGAGGATTAAACAGGCTACTACTTCAACTCATCACTGGTAGAGATCCCAGCTTTTGGATGAAATGTTCAACCTCTCCGTTCTTACACGTGGATCCCAAGGACCCCAAGGCTTCATTCAATAATGATTAATAAGACAAAGCTTTAATGAAGCTCTTGCATACCATGCAAAGCCATTTTCACCTAGAGTACAGTTTTCATAAATCTGTTGCTGAAAGAACTAATCACATTTATAATAATAAACCGTTCAAAGGCATGAAAGTAAACAGTTCCAAGTTAACAGTTCAAAAAATTGAAATGTAATAATTACAAAATCCAATTTACAATATTTACAGTACAAGTAATACTGTTTTGTAGATTTGTAAAACGAGGGAGGTTGAGCGTTACTCAGAACGAAACAGGATTTTGGAGGCATGGCCTCGTTTGAAGAATCTTTTGGGATATTCCCCTTCTCTACTGCACTAATGGGTATCTTAATTTATGTTACAGTGCTACATGCTCTTTCACATTTCCCTTTCCAATCACACTTGTAAATTCAATACCCGAGAATCTTGAGTTGCCAGTCCTATAGAACTGTCAAACAAGTATCCATTATAGCAAGAATATCATATTCCAATGTATAAATCAACGCCCTCCATTCATTTGCTTTACTTGTCAGACTTTCTTGCATTAAAATAGATGCAATTCAGCCTTGCATTCCTTCCATGTGCCTTATCAAGTGAATGTATGGTTTGATTTCTGGACTGAGTTTGTTTCCTTCTATATTTAGCCGTTCCTCACTCTCTAATGTGGTGCTATTCCGTGTTCTATTCTTCTGCCAAAAGAACCAGCAAATTCAACCCCACCCCATCCCACAAAGATGCTGTAGCTGTTCTGGTTGGGTTCAATCCATCGAGTTTGTGCAGGTTTCACCATCTCCAGAAACAGTCCCAGTGATCAGAAGTCTATGTGGTATCTGGGACTAGAGACAATTACCAGAAGAGGAAGTTTTGAGAGGGAAATAAACGGCAACAACTGTAGACTAACTTGCCATCAGGTCTATGTTAGGTAAGTCACACAATGGGTGGAACAGGCTTTCGGGAGGAGTGAGCAGATTCTGGGATTGAAGGGTAGGGTTTGGAATCTCCTTCACAGGCAATTAATCTAAAATTGTGTTTTGGAGATTACAGATGGGGTTCAATCATTGGTTATGTGTGTATGTGTTAGAGGCTGGTGGAGAAAGTGGATGAGGGCAAGAGTGTATGAATTATCAAAGGCAAGTGTGGGACATTTCAGTGCCGTCCCAATTTAGGAAGATACAAATGTCCTGGGAAAATGCAGCAATGAGAAAAACTTAATCTTTGTTAACCCACAATGCCCTATAAGTAGTTGGGCATTTCAAATGGAATTGTACCATTTGCAATAGAAACGGAAATCGCATCAGTTATGAAGGGTGCATCACAACTGGAATTCTCCTGCTGGATTCATGAAGTGGTGCATTTCAACTCGGAATTGGTTGCATTTGATTTTCAGATACAGAGTGTTGAAAGAAACATAAATCATTTAAATGTTTTGGCCTATGTATTAAAATTTGCCTCATGATAAATAAGCACTGTTGTCATGCCCATTTACTGCTCTCCCCTCTCAACATTTGGTTTCATTTAAGTTGATAAAGTCAGAGTTTAAGATCATGCATTTGGTGCAGTTAACATCATAATTATTTAAAATTGAAGCCATAAATTAATTAATAAATACAAGTGCTTATTGTATGTAAATACTCTGTAAATAATACTATTTTAATATAATATGAGTATATGGTACTAGCTGTAATGGGGAGCATAGGTTTTGCAAAGATCAAAGGACCAGTGGACGGGTGGGAGAAGGGTGGGTTATTTACAGAAAATGGGAGGGGAAGGTGAAAAAGTATCAGACTTTATCCAGATATAACTGAGACATGGTTTTTCTGAGGAGCCAAGTTAGAGAGCACGGGTTCGTTGGAAAATGTTGAAAAGGAATGAAAACATGCAGGTTAGAGATTTGAAAGAGTTTTGAAGCATGTAAGATGGGAAGCTTACTAGAAGTGGAATTGTAATATTTGTGTAATGATAACAAAGGCAGATGGGACTGTAAAGAGGCAGAATAAGATGTTACTAAAGTAGAAAGTGTTGGTAATAGCAGAGACATGGTGATAGAACGTCAGATTCAAATAGAATATCAAGATTTCAATTAGGCAGCCAAGAAGAGAGGCAGATTCAGTGACCTGGCAATAGAAATTGTGCCAGGGACAAAAGGCATTGACTTCAATTTTCACATTCAGACATTTCTGCTCCTGTCCTGAATGTCTAAAAAGCAATCTCACAATTCTGAGACGGGGGTTGAGTTGGCATTGGGGGGGAAACCAGGTCCAGAAATTGCTACCAACATGTAATTAAAACAAAAATTACTGACATTATAAACGGTGATTCCAAACTAATTTCACTTGAGGTGAAAATTATTTTAAACAAATACATTTTTGTACAATTACAAATTTTACACATACCAACTATCTTCTCTCTGTAGTTCATGGGATGACTTGATAATCATCTATTTACATGTAGCTATTGTTTTTCAACTATTTCAAGTCTTCGTTCTTTTTTTATTCTACTTTCCACTCCTTTGCGGCACATTTGTTATTCATGTTTAATTGTTAATGTATTCTGTTGCATCCCAATATTTCTTAAATAATGAAATAATACTCTTGTCATTTTTTTATCACCAGCATTTAGGCCTACACATGCTAGCTCCTCTCCATGGTGTCTTAGTGCTTTCATATAACTATTTCAGTTTTGAAGGGAATCACCTGTTGATAGCCATACATGTCTCTTCAATCATCTGTATCAAATTCAGGAATATTAACTCATTATTTCTTTCAATCTATATCATCAATAAACTAATATGCTTGAAGCATCCTATTCTCTCAAAGTTTTTCCATGCTATCTGTGTTCCCTCTTTCACAATCAAAAACAAACATCTCAGTTCCAGACCTTCAATCCACAATTATTTAACGTGGGGTAAGTTCAGGCAAGGGGAAGTAGAGAAATTTAAAGAGAAAGAACAATGTGCAAGTAGCAAATGAATAAACCGATTCTCTCAAGAAATGACAATGCATTCAAACATAAGAATATACCTCCATTTGGAGTCAAAACAGGGAATCAAATTATACAGAAAGCTCTTTAATTGAATTCATGCAGCATTCACATTAAGATAGGTGAATAAGTGTTACAAACGGAAATAAATCAATAAAATCTAAAAGCCCATCACAGAAACTTGGTTATAAATTGAACAAGGTTAGGACATAAATTTCTCAAGACACTTAACATTTAGAAAATATAAAGAAAATGGAAAAGGAGGAGTGGTAGCACTAATATGAAAGAATAAGATAGAAGCAACAGAGCAAAAGGATCTTAGCTCAGAGTAAAATTAGTTTAGATGGAGCAAAGAAACAGCAATGGATGGAAAATATTGGTGGAA
Organism: Leucoraja erinaceus; assembly: GCF_028641065.1. Taxonomy (NCBI): domain Eukaryota; kingdom Metazoa; phylum Chordata; class Chondrichthyes; order Rajiformes; family Rajidae; genus Leucoraja; species Leucoraja erinaceus. The sequence continues at coordinate 29,757,128 of NC_073386.1, forward strand.
GTTGTGTGTAGGCTTCAAAACATAGATGGTTAGTGATAATGGACATAGTATTAATCTAGACTTTAAAAGTCTATGTAGTAAGGGTTAAAACATTATCAAGGTGGATTTAACATACAAACTAAATCAGCAATCAAGGTGTGGAGGACATAATCAAATGGCATAGAAAATGGTACTCTTATAATATTGAGAAATAATATGTTGAGGAACTAATGAAGGGAGTATGTAGGAAGGAAACTGCAGATGTATACTGTTTTATTTATTAATGAAATCAACTAATTGGAGGTTAGTGTAGGAACATGGCTTTGAGGTGAAAGATCATCTGTGGTCTTAATAAATAAAGCAGCAGCCATGATGGGCCTATTTCGCTACTGACTCTTATTATTATTGTACTCTTAAATCAGAAAGTAGCATAAATGGAGGAGGGTCAATGCCAAATCAGTCACTTCATTTCTCCAAAATTATTTTTTTGCTCTCCAAACAGTGAAACATTACATGTTTTCATATCCTTGGGTAGAAACTCAATTCGTGGGAAATCTTTAATAATGCAGAAAATTCTTGTGGGAATGTGTGAAATTATTTCTGGTAATCTCAATTTTAAGAATAAATCCTAATCGCTATAAAAGTAGGTGAGAAAGAGTTAATGCTAATAATGGACTCGAGTGTTGCTCATTCAGCCTTTTGCAAATCCGTAAAGCAATCCTTAATTTTGAAGTCTTTTGGAGTACATGAAACACAATGTACCAATGCTCTCTTCCCAAATGCCACCAGCTGCGGGCACTGCGTTGCATTGTGGGATGCCAAGGCATCTTTTCAGGTCCAAATCTCCGCGTGTTGTGCATTACCGACCAAGTAGAGGCTCTTTTACATTTCTTCTGTTAATTGTGTTTTACAGTGTATTGATTGTTCTGACTGCAACCATCAAGCTGTACATGTAGAAGTATCTGCCCAACTCTAAATCAAAGGACAAGGCATTTAGCAGCTCCATCTGCCCAAGTGCTGCTTTTTAGGCACGTACAATGCTAAACAAATCAGGATTCGGACTGCATCATGATCCTGTTTTCGTTCACTGCAAGAAGTTAAAAAGCAACTCACAATCAATGTTGCTCCTGTCTTAACAGATGGAGCCGCTAAAAGCCTCAGCTTGATTCTTTGGTTTAAACCTAGGTATGGCATTTTCCTAATGCTTACAATTAAGGATATCTCCCTTTCTTTTATGAAATTATGGTCATTTGAGAAAATAAGATTTTATTCGATTTCTATAATGTGTGCTTTTAACAATAAAAAAATGATAAATTAACTTTCAATGCAAGCTTCAAAAATATTTTAATTCTATATATAAAAACACAATTCTTAATTTTTGTTTATGTAGATTTTTAAGCCTTCCTCATGATTCCTTCTTATATTTTAAATTGAACTATGACAATGAAATGGCAGGTAAAATTTTAGTGTAATTTATTTAATGTAGAATACTCAGTCACATCTTCAACTGATAACATTATTACATATCAAATCAAGCAAGTGGACAATTTACGCTCAAATTCAGTAACAGCAATAGAAAATGCATAATCAGTATGTCTGTGGTAGTGGTAGTCATATTAACCATATAACATATAACAATTACAGCACAGAAACAGGCCATCTCGGCCCTACAAGTCCGGGCCGAACACTTATTGATGGAGCGATTTGTATTTGAAAATACAGTGCCAATTCAAGTTAAGTTTTCATATTTAAAACCAAATGCATTGTCCTTTGCAGTTCCAAATTCATGTGATAATGGTAGTTTACAAGAACAAAACAGACACTTTACCCGCTTCAAGAGGCATGAAGGAGTTAATGAAAACTGAATGACACACTGTTGCTGCAACTTAGTAAGTTGATCACCCGTCTCCCCTCTTCATCTCTTCTCCCCCACCATTCTGTGTCCCTCATGCAGACCGTCATGTCGCTGCCCCCGAGTCCTACACAAGAATCAGAAGGACCAGCACTTCTATTGCCGCTGACTCTTCTTGGGATATCAACTGGTGTCACAGGAGGTGACATTTTGCCAAAATGTTAGGGTACATGGATGACAGAGAGATTAAAATAATATTCGAAGACTTCACAGCACACCCTGCAACCAGCCAAGTTCCAATATATGCATGTTATCAATTTGCATTCATTAAATTAAAAGAATTTCATAAAATGTTTTCTATACTTATTCAATGTTGTCTTAATATTTTTAAGTGCATGGGGTGGGGGGAGTGGTAGAAGAATCGCTCGAGGAATAAATTAAGGGAGAATAGATACCCTGTACTGTATTCCACATTCCAGCTACACATCATTGTTCTTTGATGCAAGGTTCTGATCAGAATATAAGTCAATAAGATCCCATAGTAATCCAGTCACATTGTTTGTTATACCATACGATAAACTTCAATTAAGTCTCTCTCCCCGCTATCATCTTCTTTCCAACTATTAACAATTACACGCACCTTCACCCCCACAATCTCCGCCCACCACCCCATCCCTGCAATTTCCCCGCCACTTCATCTTATCTAAAGAGGTAATTAGACAAACATGGCAATTTCTGGCTAGCTCTCAGCCTATGCAAAACTACAGATGAACTGTCTGACTACAATTCAAATGCAGCCCTCATCAAGTTCAAATACAATCAAAGTCTGCACAATAAAGGCTGTGCAGTGGCTCGCGTTCTCCTGGCAAAGGCTTAAGACAATGAGCGTCTTGTTAGAAGGCATCTGAATACAAAGAGTCTATTCTCAGATGTTAGCTGAAGCTGCTAAGAAATGGGGGAAAAAATCCCAACCCATTAAGGTTTAACTTGCTTCGGCTTGTATGAATGCCTCCCCCAGAAACGTGCAAGAGAAATATAACCCTCGATATCGCAGAAGAAATAAAAATGAAGTTTGCCAAGGGAGTAGAATTGTCAATGACTTGAATCCAAATCCCACTTCTTCTTTTTTTCCTGAAAAGCACTGCAAATTAAATTAAATACAATGGGATTTAACTTTAAATGCATTTCATTTCAGGTCTACTTTTAAAATTTTAATGTGCAATGTTTAGTAAGTATGGTGAAGAACATTTCCCAAAATCACAACCAAAATGTTTTAAATTTCATCCCAGATGCACATGACACATTCAAATCTACGATACAGATATAAATCATTATAGTTAATTATACAGTGCTCTCCATAATGTTTGGGACAAAGGCCCATCATTTATTTGTTTGCCTCTGTACTCCAAATTTAAGATTTGTAATAGAAAAAAATCACATGTGGTTAAAGTGCACATCTTAATAAAGATTATTTTTATACATTTTGGTTTCACCATGTAGAATTTACAGCAGTGTTTATACATAGTCCCACCATTTCAAGGCACCATAATGCTTGGAAATCAACAATGTCATGTAAATGAAAGTAGTCATGTTTAGTATTTTGTTGCACACCCTTTGCATGCAATGACTGCTTGAAGTCTGCGATTCATGGACATAACCAGTTGCTGGGTGTCTTCTCTGTTGATGCTCTGCCAGGCCTGTATTGCAGCCATCTTTAGCATATGCTTGTTTTGGGGGCTAGTCCCCTTCAAATTCCTCTTCAGCATATTAAAGGCATGCTCAATTAGGTTCAGAACGGGTGATTGATGGCCACTCAAGAATTGATCATTTTTTAGCTTTGAAAAACTCCTTTGATGCTTTAGCAGTATGTTAGGGATCATTGTCTTGCTGTAGAATAAACCACCGGCCAATGGGTTTTGGGGCATTTGTTTGAACGAGCAGATAGGATGTGTCTATACACTTCAGAATTCTACTACCATCTGCAGTTGTATCATCAATGAAGGTTGATGATACAACTGAGCATACCACCTCAGCAGCCATACATGCCCAGGCCATAACACCCCCAGGTCATATAACCACCGTGTTTCACGGATGAGGTGGTATGCTTTGGATCTTGTGCAGTTCCTTCTCTCCTCCATACTTTGCTCATGCCATCACTCTGATATGTTAATCTTCATCTCATCTGTCCACAAGAACTTTTTCCAGAACTGTGGTTGCTCTTTTAAGTACTTCTTGACAAACTGTAATCCAGCCATCCTCTTTTTGCAGCTGATCAGTGGTTTGCACCTTGCATTGTAGCCTCTGTATTTCTGTTCATGAAGTCTTCTGCAGATAGTGGTCATTGACAAATCGACACCTGACTCCTGACTCCTGAAGAGGGTTTCTGATCTGTCGGACAGGCGTTTTTTCATAATTATAGAGAGAATTCTTCTGTCATCAGCTGTGGAGGTATTCCTTGGTCTGCCAGTCCCTTTGCGATTAGTAAGCTCATCGGTGCTTGCTTTCTTCTTAATGATGTTCCAAACAGTTGATTTTGGTAAACCTAATGTTTGGCTGATATCTCTAACAGTTTTATTCTTGTTTCTCAGTCTCATAATGCCTTCTTTGACTTTCATTGGCACAACTTTGGTCCTCATGTCGATAAACAGCAAGGAGGAAAGACTGGGAGCTGAGAGCTCTCTTATACCTGCATTAAGGAGGCAATTAAATACACCTGAACAATTACAAATGCCTGTGAAGCCATGTGTCCCAAACATTATGGTGCCCTGAAATGATGGGACTAGGTATAAACACAGCTGTAATTTCTACATGGTGAGACCAAAATGTATAAAATTACCCTTTAGTAAAATCTGGCAGTGCATTTTAACCACATGTGATTTTTTTTCTATTACAAATCTCAAATTGTGGAGCACAGAGGCAAATAAATAAATGATGGGTCTTTGTCCCAAAGATCAGGGAGGGCATTGTATTCCAATAGGTGACATTAAATAAGGATGGACTAAAGATATTTTAGAAAATTAAGGAGGTATATATCCCAAGCCCAATTACATTAAAGAACATATTTTACAGATATTCAATGCCATCAAATCCAAATATTTTATTATACCCCATGGACAGATATGTGCATTTTAGAATCACCAATAGCATTTCAGTCAATCAAACACTGTGCATATTGAATTGGCCAGCGATTCTCATCGGATATATAAAAATATATCTGAATGTGACAACACAGCCAATTCTGACTTCCAGCAAAAAGCACAGCTGAATCCTGCAATGAAGAGGTGATGGCGTAAATTGAATATTATGTTTGGTCCTCTTTCAGACATTAATTGGGGTACAGCATGTGAATTGAGTATATACAACTGTTGAATTTTTGTATCCATTATGTATTATATAATCAACAAGAACTGGGATAACTACAGAGCAGCTTCAGACTCTTAACAACTCACTTTTAATATCTTATATTTACACCTAGGATACAGATGTTTTATCTTTTTTGCCAAGATCTATCGCTGCTTGGCGATCCATATTCCACACACCACCAATGAGGGTCTTGCAAAAAAAATGTTCATTATACTTTACTGCAAATTTATCTTTATTCTTAATCATTCCAAAAAAAATTCAATGGCTAATTTCATCAACTAATGAAAAATTATATTATGCATTTTCCCCTCTCCAAGAATCTTTCTTTCAAAATAGCAAATGTCGAACAATTAGTTTCCATGTAACGAATAAATAACAAAAACCTTCCGCTCTTTGCCTCCCCACACCCCACGACTACCCACCACCACCCGATTTCCCTTGATTGGTATCTGTTTTCTCTTTACCCTTCCAGACCCAAAGATAATGTCAATGCTTGGATAAGAGCAGTTACCATAGAAACAATCCAAAGCTGTTCTAAAGAGTCGTCTTGTGGGTAGATTTGAAGTCATTCAATCGATGCCAATCAATGGGAACATTCTTTCCAGTGCCAAGTATTTCCAACTGTATTTAAATCAGTACTGTACACATGGGTTTACTTAACCTTTCACTGGCTGATGATTTCTTTCTATACACTGTACAAATATCTCTGCTGCTCATTTGGGGTTAATGAAGATAACCCAATGTCTCAAAAAATAAACTGTCAGCACTTCTTCTTTGGAACCAACCAATTGGGATTTCTCTAACTGGCTAAAAATGTTGGTATTTCAATATAAATCTAGCTATAATAATGCTAAATAAAAGTTCATCTTTCGTGTTCTTCCCAGATAGTTCGACAAGTCAGATGAAAGCAAGGCTTCAGCTGATCACCAGGTGAGGGATCAATAACACATTTACTAAAGAAATGTCTGAAATGCTGTTCCAGTACAACACCTTGCAGACATGAACTTTGTAAATATACGTGGGAAACAATCATGTTCTTATGTTGAACATTGACTGATTGACATTTTAAGCACATTTTAATCTAAATCTTAATACAGTGATGTTTCTGTACAACCAAATTTATGATGCTTGAATGTAATCTTTTACTTATTTTGGGGGGCATTCTCCAAGTGATGTATTCATTATAAAAATAAAATATTCTTCTATATTAAAATTATGGAGATATGTGCTACTTCACAATTTAACAAGCTTGCCAATGCACATGGCCTTTATATCTTGTTGAAATATTAATTTGTTCTAAATATTTATTGTGCATTTGGACAAATCTCAAACTGCTATGATAACACAAAAATAATGAACAACATCTAAACAGTTACTTGCTATCAATTACTGAGCCAGGCCTTATGCATTTTCTCATCAAGCCAAAAACGAACAACTACAAAAGTAATGGGTTTTATGTCAGTTTAGCAACAGCAATCACAATTTTCTGCAATATTAAATTATAATGAATAATAGATACAATAGATCAATCTACTGTGCAAGATAAATCAAAAATCTTTCGGACAACATTCTCATTGTTGGTTTTAGTCAGTGAATTACAATCTTTCTTTTAAATGTGAAGTTTAGGTGTTGGCTCAGTGGTTATTATCAGGAATATTAGTCTCTGTATGTCAAGGGATAAAAGCAGTATTGACGAAAGAGAAAAAAAAACTATTTCGGGTTTTTTGATTGGATGACAGAGTTAATTCTTATATTTTGTCATATTTCCCTATGACATAGACGAAAGCCAATTCAGTCAATCGAGCCTATGCCTGATCACCACAATTCCTTTCCCCTGATAACCTATTCTCCCTACATTACCATCGACCATGGTCAGTGGCTCTCCCAAAATTAGTGCATGGGCAGATGCTGTGGCTGATACATTTTATTGACGTAGACATGGATGTGCCGGGTAAAATTTCAAAACTTATGATTACACAAAGCTTGGAAGTATGGCAAGCAATGAGAAGAATAGTAATAGATTTCACAAGGACACCAAGGCTAGTCTACATATGTATAAATCTTTGAAAGTGCCAGAACAGGCTTAGAACGTAGTTAATGAAGCATCTGCTATCCTGGCCTTTGTAAACACATGCATAAATTACAAAAACAACACGGTTTTGTTGAACCTTTATAAAAATCCTCATTAGGCCACAACCAGAGTATTGTGCCCAATTCTGGTCACTGCACTTTAGGAAGGTTCTGAAGGCCCTGGAGAGTACAGACAAGATTTACTGGAATCTTTCCAGGAGAGAGGATTTTCAATTATGAGGCCAGACTACAGAATTTAAGGTTGTTTTCTTGCAGGAAAAGAAGATGCAGAGGGAATTTGATAGAAGTTTAGATTAGAGAGATTTTTTCCCCAGTAGTAGAGCCTGATGACTCTGAATTAAAGCTATCAGCAAAAGTTTCAAGGCATCATGAAGAAAAATATTTTCTTAATGCAATAAATAATTATCTTTTGGAAAACATTGCCTGAAAATGTGGTGAATGCATATTCCACTATGGCTATTTAAAGTAACCGGTAATTGTTTGTATTGTTGGGCTAAATGCCCCCCTTCTTTGGTGATATGATTCTACAATTCACCTCATGCTGAACAGAAAATGAAATATGGAGTTCAATAACAGCACAATATAAACATTTATTTCCCATCAGCATTTGGGAATCAGGGAACGTTTCAGTCTACTGAGGAACTAACGAAGTTTATGAGAAGAATGTAAATGGTCATCCTGACTAATTGTGTTTTCAGCCATACCATAGCCGTGTTTACAATGATATCTCACATCCTTCCCTTTTAACCGGCAAATCTAACGGTTACATTCAACATTGCCCTCAATTTCTTCTGAAGTTATGGGTACTACTGAGCAATACTTCATTTTGGAGAATGTGGACATTTAGGACATATTTCAAAAATCAGATATTTAATATATGTAACACATTTCCAACGGCCAAATCTCCTACATCTCATCGAAATCTCTGGTATGTTTTCTTATATGATTTAATGGGAACAAATGTATTAATTTCCCATATTTCATTAATCTCCTACATGAAAATTATCGACGAGTGGCAGTTCTTTGACCTGTGCTCCATGCTTTTATTATTTTTTGTAACATTCTATGTCTTAAAGAATATACAGAACAGAGCAACCCGTGTTAATGAAATAAGGTTCATATGCTGCAGGTGAGGGGAACAGAGGGTTCAATCGTCTTTAAAATAATTAAGTTTTCACACTTTGTCACCAACAAAATGAAACAATAAAAGGACAGTCCAGGAACAACACTGCATAAATTTAATTGAGAATTTAAATGGACAGAGTAACAGCACATTATCCAGTTATTAAAACCACTAGCTCCCAGGCATTGTTGGAGTGGAAATGCAAAACTAGTCAGCATGCAGGAGGAAATGATTTGTCCTATCTGAAGATATTCTCACATGGGTCACTATTCGTTGTCAATTTAAACAAATTTAAACAAGCTCTTATGTTATGGCTCTTTCAACTATAACTGGGAAGGGAACATACCCACAGCTTTATCTATATACAGCATAATATTTAAGATAATACTATTTTTATATTTTTATTAAGAGAAATTAAAATGTATGCAGTTTTTAATAGAGAAAAGAAAATTGAAATATGTCCATATAATAATCTTGAAATAGTAACTTGTAGAGTAAACAGCTGTATCAGTTTGAAATAAACAAATATACTTTTGTTAATTTATAATCAAGCTAAATGGTAAGAGCATTTATTTCCAATACATATGAACAAATTAAGTTTTGATATTTAGTATTGACGATGTATCTACACATTATATTAAACAATGCAACTTTTTGAAAAAGATCAAATTAGTCCTGATCTATAACTAAGATTCCGTTATATACTAAACCAGACAAGGAATTGCGTAAAAATATATCCTTGTAGTATCTGGGAAGGCATTAAATGGAATTATTTTCTAATGTCTTGGTCTGTCGTTTTACTACTAGTTTGCGTGGGTGAAATGAAAAAAAATGACATGAATCGAAGGAATGAATAAAAAATGTATCAGTCAAAATTCCTGGTTTATTCTGTGGAAAAACCAATTTATTATATTTGATAAGGCATTTCCATAGAGTCATGGAGAGATATAAGCCCTTCAGCCCATTGTGTCCATGGCAGCCATCACCCATCCACCTACACTAATCCTACATTTGTTTCATTTTATTCTCCCTACATCTCCATTCCTCGATAACTGTGGATAAATGGTCCAGTTTTATGTTTTTAAACGGTTTACAAACTAATACTGTGTGGGAAAACTTTCCTCATTTGTTCACCTATGTAACAAACAGCAAACATACCCTTTATGAGGGATTTTCTTTCATGAGAATTGTATAGATGTTCAAAATCTTTCTTGAAGTATTCAAAATGTAAGAGCCACTACTGTTATGGACAATGATAGCAGCCACACCAGATACATCCTGCAGCAACGTTCATCTATTTTAACAGCGTTAAATTAGAAATAGCCCAAATCTTCCAAAACAATCACTCCAAGGGCTCAATTCGCACAAATGCTACAAATGTTTTGGATGAAGTGTTGTCTTTGGAAACCTAGTTTTGTTAACGATAAAATAAGATGCAGCTTTTAAGCTGACATCTTATTTGGAACCAAAAAGAAACAACATTTGAAAATAACACAATACATTTTATGGTTTGGTTTACTGCCATTTCTGAAAATGTCTGAGTTATTTTAATGGTCTACTCTCAAGTTAACCACTGTGAAACACCAAAACCCACGGAGTAGGCCTCTGTAGTATTTATTATTTTAACCACAAGGGACAATGGTCAACTATAAATATTACTTTCATTCTACCCACATCACTTCAATAATCATATTGTACAGATTCTTGTTATGAAAGAATGAGCTCCTATCACAACACATAGCAGTAGAACACTAGACATACCATCATTGTTGAGGGACATCAAAAAGTAAACATGACAAAGCATGCAGGGATTCTATAAAGATCTTGCAGTTTGTTAGTAGATTCATTGTATTTATATTTTCACAAGATTAGCTATTACATAACTTTTTTTTCCTGATATTGAGAATTTATAATTATTTGAAGTGCTGGTGTTCAGCTAAGCAAAAATGAACCATTTTTTGAGAAAGTATATTCAATGTCATTAGATATCATTTTCGTCCCTACCGTTACTTGTTCAAGAAACATTTAGGTTTTTGAAGGAAATTTTAAAATACTGATTAAAATACTGAGTGTCGGGGAATATAGGGAGAAGACAGGGGGATGGGATTTGGAGGGAGAGATAGATCAGCCATGATTGAATGGTGGAGTAGACTTGATGGGCCGAATGGCCTAATTCTACTCCTATTCTCTTATGACCTTGTTTAAAATATAATATCCATTATTTTCTGATGACTTTTTGTATCCTCAATATCATCTATACAAGTAGCTGAAAGAAACAAAATGATTTTTTTGTCTGTTTTTTGTCTGTTTTGCAAAGGCAAGAAGACACTAATTGGTGTTATCTACAGACCCCCAAATAGTACTCCGGATGTTGAGTGTAAGTTGCAGCAGGAGTTAAAACTAGCATGTAACAAAGGTAATCCCACTGTGGTGATGGGGGATTTCAATATGCAGGTAGACTTGGAAAATCAGGTTGGTTCAGGACCCCAAGAAAGAGAATTTGTAGAGTGCCTCCGATATGGATTCTTAGAGCAGCTTGTAATGGAGCCGACCAGAGAAAAAGCAATTCTGGATTTAGTGATGTTGAATGAACAACACTAAATCTAGTGTGGGAGTAGGGGGGGGGGGGGGGGGGGGGGGGGGGGGGGGGTGGTCAATGTTCTCTTTCATGTCAGATGATAGAAATATCCACAGCAATCCCACTGTGTCTAATTGATCTATTTTAATGTAGAGACCCATATCAGACATTTGTGAAAGAGTGTCATTGAGCTCCAATGCCTGGGGTTTTGGAAGAATAAGGGTTGTTGAATTAAAACATAGAAATGCATTGCAGTTGCCCACCTTCCATATACTAAAGCACACACCTCCTTCTTGTCATGGAGAAACCCACAATACACCACCAACACTCTAAGTTAATCGATGAATAGGCAAAACCTGAGTCAGGAAGATTCAGAGAACAACACAAATAAATGGATATAGCTAGCACTGGGTGTGTTTTCCAGCATCTGTCACAGCAATATCCACCTCTTTGTCAAAACTCCCCTGATTATAACCCATACTATTGAGTGATACCCCATTCTTGATATCACTCTTACTACAGAGCCTTCTAACTGCTAAACCATCACTGAAGAACCTCAAAACATTATGGCTTCTTTGCACCATCAAACTTGTGGAATAGGCTTTAAGTAATGGACTCTTTAAAACAACTGGCTTGACCTAAATATTTTAACATAGAAATGAAAAAATGCATTATATTTTAATTCATAATAATGCAGGGTTCGAAATTAGCGGTTGCCCGGGTGCCAATGACCACCCAAAGTGCCGCCGGGCAACCAACGCCGAGTCATTTTGCCCGGCTTGGCACGCAGATACTGGTTTATACCGAAGATAGACACAAAAAACTGGAGTAACTCAGCGGGTCAGGCAGCATCTCTGGAGAAAAGGAACATGACGTTTTGTGTTGGCGATGGCTGTAATGCGTGGGAAAGATGCTAAGTGTGGCGTGACGGAGGGTCGGAGCGAATGACGGGCCCCGCACAGCAGAAGCAGCGGCCGCGACAGCGGCTCCATCTCCTCCTCCTCCCGCCCGCCCTGATAGCCGCCGCTGTTTGCAAATCCGCTAACGACGCTTTCAAAACAAACCCTCACACACGCCGAGGCCGTAAGGAGGAGGGAGGGAGGGAGGGAGGGAGGGAGGGAACGAGCGAGCGCGGGAGGCCCCCTTCCGCTGTCTGAACCTTGCTGTTGGTTGGCGGAGGAGGGGAGGTGGTGGCGAGGAGATCACAACTGCCTCCCCCTTTGGTGGTGGACAGGGACGGCCAAGGCAGCGGGGCAATGATGCCGGTGTTGTCTGAGGAGCACTGACCTTCCTTCCTCCCCACCTCCTCTGTCTCCCTCTCTCCGTCTGTCCCTCCCTCTGTCCCTCTCTCCCTCTCTCGCTCCCTCTGTCTCTCCGTTTGTCCCTCTGTCTGTCCCTCTCTCCCTCCCTCTATCCCTCTCTCCCTGGCTCTGTCCCTCTCTCCATGCCTCTGTCTCTCTCTGTCTGTCTGTCTCTCTCTCTGTCTGTCTGTCTCTCTCTCTCTGTCTGTCTCTCTCTCTCTCTCTCTCTCTCTATGTCTCTCTCTCTCTCTCTCTCTCTCTCTGTCTGTCTGTCTCTCCCCTCCCCCCCCTTATCCTGGGACCCCTCCTCTCAATCCCACACTGATCCCCATTCCTGCCTCTATTCAGTCCTCACCGACATCCTCTGTGCTCCCCTACCCAGCTACCTCCCTCCTCCCATCTATTCATCCTGCACTGATCTCCCTATCCACCTCACATTGATTCTCCCGCCAACCCCATCCATCCTGCACTGCTTCCCCCATTCATCCTGCACTGCTCCCACGCATCCATCCTGTACTGATCCCCTCATTCATCCCGTACTGACAGCCCCTCCATTTATCCTGCACCGATCCCCCATCGATCCTGTAGTGATCCACCCATTCATCCTGTAGTGATCCCCCCCATTCATCCTGTACAGACCCTCCGATCCACACTGCACTGACCTCCCCCATTCATACTGTACTGATCCCCCCCATTCAGTCTGAAGAAGGGTCTCGGCCCGAAACGTTGCCTATTTCCTTCACTCCATAGATGCTGCCTCACCTGCTGAGTTTCTCCAGCATTTTTGTCTACCCCATTCATCCTGTACTGCTCCGCCCATTCATCCTGTACTGAGCCTGTGAACACGTGAAATATTAAAACCGCAGTGTTCGATTGTCACTGCTACCATTGACACGTTATTACAGAATTCATTTTAACGGCAAATCAATGCTCTTAATATGGAGTACCAGTACAGTAGTTATTTAATGAAAACATTAACAACTATGTGTTGGATTTATCCAGATTTTACTTCTACAGTCAGTCATATACATCCCAAATTTGGTCAGGAGATATTTCAGTTAAAATTTTAACATTAATTCTGAAGTGGGAATGATGGAAACAGCGTTTATCAATAACTTTTTTTTAATCTGGTGCATACAAACTGGGTATCTTCATTGCTGTTCACAACACGTACGTCTAATCTGAATGTCCAGTAATGTGGCGTTTTGACACCTTTAAACATATTACCAAAAGAACATTTGCTGCAGTTATGTCCTTTGACAATCTCTTGTTAGTTAGTGTGATGTTAACCTGTCAGATGGGTATAGTCGGTTCTAACAGCTATTATCATAAAATGTAGTTTTGGTATTTCCTTGCAACCTGTATATTTTTTTGTGGATAAATTATGTGGGAAGCGAGAGTGTTTCTGTACCAATAGCAATAACGACCCATGCTATGGCCATGTCATGATAATTTTCGGTCCTTCACAGAGAATATGTTTGCATCAATCTGTAGTGTGCATGGTTAAGCATATATGTTACCATGGTCCAGGATTTATTGACACAAGTTGATCATACGCTGAATAATCCAACCACATTTTTGTTTGGAAGTGGAAAGAAATAATAGAAATTGCATTAATTGCAACGTGTAAAAAGAGTTGAGTTACTGTATTATAATTTTGCTGCATGTCATTGTGGTATATATCATGTCTTGATTGGGGAATATATTTAGTTTGACTTTATTTGAAGCAGAAGTAATATGTGAATGCTTCATTGAGCATAATTCCGACTGGTAACTACGCACTTCGTCTGAGCACATTATCGTACGCGTCTTAAATGACCACCTAAACTGTCATTTTGCAACCTAAAAAACTGCCAAGGTTGCCCAGCTGGCAACAGGGGAAAAAAGTTACGTATGAGCCCTGTAATGGTGCACATTTTGTTTATAATCAAACAGTGAATGATGCAAGATACTGCCTAATGTTGGCAATAACCAAAACATTGGGAGAGTCAAGAAAAAGGTCAGTTAGACAAAAGAGTAAAGTTAGGATATATTTAAATCACTTCTGTAAACCTCGTTAAACGATATTTATTGCTGGTTCTCAGTTAGACCACAAGATGGAGCAACTGATAGAAGCAGGCCTCCTTTAAAATGGGAAGTTGGGGAGGGGGACTTTGTGGGAGAAGGGAGCTAGCAACGTGGGAGGGGAAAAATCAGAAGTCATTTCATGTCAATTAATTATAACGGACTATTTATGGTGGAAAATCCATTGAAAATGTCATTGCCCACAAAGCTGTGTGCCAACATCTGGAGAAATAATCGTGGTATAAGCCATCGGGTGTAATTGGATTGAAGGGAAATAGACAGACAGACAAAGGGATAGGGGCAGAGAACAGACATTGGGACATAAGTGAAAATAAATCCCAGTTTAATTAAATATTTCACAAGCCACTTACACATGCTCTGTGATTTGAAGAATGAAACTCAAAAATTGATCAAAGATCCCTCTAACTAATTTGCTGGACAGAGCGAGTTTGCTAAAATGTGATAACTGTGCAGAAATCCCCATTGATCTTTCACATTATTCTGCTCTTTAATTGCATTGTACGTGATCCACTGAATATTTTTGAACACCTATTATTGCTGCATTTTTTTTCTTCCAGCATTGTCAACATTTCACAACTCCAAAAACATTAAACCATATTGTTCTCACCAGCATTCATGGCATGACTACCCAGAGCTTTCATTTGCCAAGAAGGGATAGAGGAAGCTTTTAAAAAAAAATGTTGGCTGTGTAGTCGGTCGCACAAAAGAATAAAATCAGGATGTGCCAATGCATGAACACTTCAATGCAACCAATGTGAAAAAAAAACGCATTGCCATACCACGTTGC